>NC_082685.1:99376512-99479012 GCF_949987515.2 Delphinus delphis | reverse complement strand
TATTAACCAGCAGTTTCAACAGAGGCCACAAACTGAGTGGATAAGGAAATGAAATTACTTTCTCAGTCCTTGGAGCCATTATTAAAGTTTTTGAGGCTCACAGAAAGAGCTTGTGCATCTTACGTTGCCTTTGCCTTTCTTGCAGGTTATCTTAAAATTTTATTCCCAGAAGTTATCCTGAGCACTAAATTTTCTTAAGAATTATTTTTGGCAAGTCAGGATTATGTGATTAAGGTTTCACCAAGTCTCAACTTGAATTAATTTCTAGAAGACACTATCCCATATCCCCTCATTCAGCATTTCATTCTTTACAGTTTCACAATAATGTCAGCCTACAGGCAATTTTACCAGCCAATTTTTTGCTCTATATTTAGATTAGTATCATGATAATATGTGTGATACATCTGAGAAAGGGAAGCAAAATAGTAGTCTGGAAAAATACAATATTAATATTTATAAAGGTAAATTTTATGAAATCTCAGTTTCAGCTAATTTTGCTTCAGAGGATGAAAGAGCTCCCCTTAGGCATAATTTGTCCATTTTTGCTCACTCATATAACATCTTAAGCATCACTTTACAAATGAGGCTGTGTATTTTCATTAGTAGTTTCTCCCTTAAGCATAAAAATGGAACAGAATATTTGCTATTGAAAAGAAATCGTACCATTGTCAGATTGCCCAAAAACAAATATTGTGGAGATTTCTTCTTAAATTGAATAGGAAGGGTAATCAACTCTGCATAAACTTCCTAAAATACACATCTCATGCTGAGAAAATGAGAAAGTGTATCTTTTTTAAAAGAAGTTTTTATTTATAAGCCACACAGAGTAAGTGAGACAAGTAAATACATGAACTCTGAAAAGTTAAGGCCTTTTTTTCTCAGCAAATGTGTGATACTTTTGAAGTTAGTGATGTGCCACCTGTAGAAATATGAGCCATGAATAACAGTCTTCCAAAGTTAAATAATGCAATTGCAAGGCTTTTACTAAACACATGCACACTAGAATGGAGGTACTATTTTATGTGAAGCCAGTGTTTTCTGATAAGATTTTTGAAAATTAGGATGGGCTGGAACTACATATGGGAAAAGAGATTGCAATCACTGTAATTAATCTACAATATTTTGAAAGCAAATTAAAAAATCCATTTTTATTTCTTGTTTATAATTGAGTCAGGTCACAACCTCTTTGAACATTACATGATACATGTTACTTACGCCACAAGACCTTCTTGATCTTGGGTTGACTTGGAGTTTTGACCTTGCCCCAGAACATAAAGCATTCTTGTTAACTGATGGAGAGGTCACTGGGCTTACAGCACAGTCTTGGTGTTTTATTTTAATTGTTCAATAATAAGGTGAAGAGGAATACTCCTGAGAATGACCATAATAGATTTATGCCTTTTTGTTATTAAGACCTCTTAAGATAATTGTTTTCCAAATAATATCTTTTTAGAACTTCTAGATTTAACATTGTTTATGCTGGTCAGATTCCATTTTTGCTGTTTCACATTGTGTTAATTTTCATTAAGCTTTTTACATTTGAGACCTCTTAGGTTCAGTTAAAATTCATTGCCGTATATTTTTCTCTTAAGATAACAAGATCAGAGTTATGGTTCTGTTCCTCAGAATGACTGTATTAAATGTTTTAATGCTGCTCATGTATTGAAAAGTTATTTATGTGTGTGTAAACATATAGCATTTTATATGTAAATATGTGTTTAACATAGGTAAGTGCATAAAAATACATTTCAATTAGACATTAATATTACAAACCTCATTTAGGTATTGAGAGGGCTTAAACGACCTCAAAAGAAAAAAAAATCATTCTGTTTTAGAATGTATCATGTCTGAATAAAATATCTAAATATTTGATTTTTAAATCAGCAGTCTGTAACCTAGGCTAGTTTTCCTTAAAGTCATTAAGGACCTGGATATCTTTAAATGTTTGCTGATTTTTACTAAATATTACCTTGTAAGTGAGATTTTATGATCATTTCACTTCTAAGTATCCAATCAGAGCTAGTAAAGACTATATAAACATTAGGATTCATGATGACCCCCTTTGAAAAACTAATTCATCTAGTCCCAGAGTTTCAGATGTTAAAGAAAATGTTTACAACGTGTGGAGAAATGATGTATTAAGGAATTGGGAACATAAGTCTGCATCATATTCAGTTAGCCAGTTTTTCATTAATTATAGTCATGATGTCTTGAAGGATTTTATTTACATAAAATCATAGTAAACAGTTTTGCATGTATGATTTTTTTAAAGGGAGAGTCTTTTTATGGGCGAGTCTCTACTCAACAATTTTACCTTAAATATTTTCTAATAATTTACCAAAATAAAAAAAATGAACTAATCTCATTATGGTTTTTCTTCTTTTAACATGAACTTTATTGATGTATAGTTAACTTAAAATAAAACTGCACATATCTTATGTGTATAGTTTGAGTTTTGACAAATGTATACATTGGTATAAACACTATCACAATCAAGATATTGAACAATTCTCTCACCCCAGAGAGTACCCTTGTTATTATTTGCAGTCAGTCTCCCAACCCCCAGTTCAGGCAACCACTGGTCTAATTTCTATCACAGAATGAGCATAACTACTCTAAAATAAGAAAAATTATCTTACAGTAGTTATTCTTGTTCTATAATTTCATATAATTTAAATTATATAATTTGTTGCTGATCTGGCCTTATTTGCTCATAATGGTGTTTTGCTCCAGAGTGGCTGTATCAATTTACATTCCTACCAACAGTGCAGGAGGGTTCCCTTTTCTCCACACCCTCTCCAGCATTTATTGTTTGTAGATTTTTTGTTGATGGCCATTCTGAGCGGTGTGAGGTGATACCTCCTGGTAGTTTTGATTTGCATTTCTCTAATGCTGATCTGGCCTTATTTGCTCATAATGGTGTTTTGGGGACATATCCAAATTGTTCCATGTATCAATAGTTTTTCTTCTATTTCTGAGTACTGTAATGCTATTGATATATACCAACATTTATCCATTCATCTGTTGATAGAAATTTAGTTTGTTTTCACTTTTCAGCTATTATGAATAACGTTACTTGATCATTCATGTATGATGCTTTATGTAGGTAAATTGTTTGTGTAACTACTGTAGGTGACTAAGAGTGGAATTACTGGTCCTTTTCAATTTCTCTCAGCAGTGTTTTGTAATTAACAGTGTGCAGATCTTGGGATAAATCTCAGTTGGGAATGATACGTGTATTTTAAGTATTTGTTCTTGATTCAATTTGCCAATAGTTTTCTGTGGATTTCTGCATCTATATTCAAAAGAGGTATTGGTCTGTAATTTCCTTTTTTAATAGTGATCTTGTCTGATAGTTTGCATCAAGAATGTCCTTTCCTGATTTATGTATCAAGGTAATAATGGTCTCCAAAAATGACTTGAGAAGTATTTTCTCCTCCTCTATTTTCTAAAAGCACTTGCTTAAAGTTAGAATAATCTCTTCAGTATTTGATAGAATTCACCAATGAAATCATGTGGCCCCAGGGTTTCATTTGAGAAAACTTTTTTTCTTAAAATTTTTATTAGAGTATAATTGATTTACAATGTTGTACTGGTTTCAGGTGTACAGCAAAGTGTATCAGTTATACATATACATATATCCACTCTTCTTTAGATTCTCTTTCCATATAGGTCATTACAGAGTATTGAGAAGAGTTCCCTGTGCTATACAGTAGGTCCTTATTAGTTATCTGTGTAATATACAGTAGTGTGTTTTTGTCAATCTCAGTCTCCCAATTTATCCCTCCTCCTGCTTTCCCCTGCTGGTAACCATAAGTTTGTTTTCTACATCCGTGACTCTATTTCTGTTTTGTAAATAAGTTCATTTGTACTACTTTTCTTAGATTCCACATATAAGTGATATAATATGATATTTGTCTTTCTCTGACTTATTTCACTCAGTATGACAATCTCTAGGTCCATCCATGTTTGCTGCAAATGGCATTTTTTGTCCTTTTTTATGGCTGAGTAATATTCCATTGTATATACATACCACAACTTCTTTATCCATTCCTCCATCAATGGACATTTAGGTGGCTTCCACGTCCTGGCTACTGTAAATAGTGTTACAGTGAACACTGGCATGCATGTATCTTGTCGAATTATGTTTTTCTCCAGATATATGCCCAGGACGGGGATTGCAGGATCATATGGTAGGTCTATTTTTAGTTTTTTAAGGAACTTCCATACTGTTCTGCATAGTGGCTGCACCAGTTTGCATTCCCACCAACAGTGTAGGAGGGTTCCCTTTTCTCCACACCCTCTCCAGCATTTACTGTTTGTAGATTTTTTGATGATGGCCATTCTAACTGGTGTGAGGTGCTATCTCATTGTAGTTTGGTTTGCATTTCGCTAATAATTAGTGATGCTGAGCATCTTTCCATGTGCCTGTTGGCCATCTGTATGTCTCCTTTGGAGAAGTGTCTACTTATGTCTTCTGCCCATTTTTCGATTGGGTTATTTATTATTTTGTTGTTGAGTTGTATAAGCTGTTGGTGTATTTTGGAGATTAATCCCTTGTCAGTTGCTTCATTTACAACTGTTTGCTCCCATTTTGTGGGCTTTTTCATTTTGGTTATGGTTTCCTTTGGTGTACAAAAGCTTTTAAGTTTAACTAGGTCACATTTGTTTATTTTTGTTTTTATTTTCATTATTCTTGTAGGTAGATCAAAGAAGATCTTGCTGTCAGAGTGTTCTGCGTGTGTTTTCCTCTAAGAGTTTTATAGTATCCAGCCTTACGTTTAGGTCTTTAATCCATTTTCAGTTTATTTTTGTGTACAGTGTTAGGGAGTGTTCTAATTTCATTCTTTTACATGTAGCTGTCCAGTGTTCCCAGCACCACTTATTGAAGAGGCTGTCTTTTCTCAATTGTATATTCTTGCCTCCTTTATCAAAAATAAGGTGATCATATGTGCATGGGTTCTTCAGAACCATTTTTTTTTAATATTCCATACATATGTGTCAGCATATGGTATTTGTTTTTCTCCTTCTGACTTACTTAACTCTGTATGACAGAATCTAGGTCCATCCACCTCACTACAAATAACTCAATTTCATTTCTTCTTATGGCTGAGTAATATTCCATTGTGTATATGTGCCACATCTTCTTTATCCATTCATTTGTCTATGGACACAGGTTGCTTCCATGTCCTGGCTATTGTAAATAGAGCTGCAATGAACATTGTGGTACATGACTCTTTTTGAATTATGGTTTTCTCAGGGTATATGACCAGTAGTGGGATTGCTAAGTCGTATGGTAGTTCTATTTTTAGTTTTTTAAGGAACCTCCATACTGTTCTCCGTAGTGGCTGTATCCATTTACATTCCCACCAACAGTGCAAGAGGGTTCCCTTCTCTCCACACCCTCTCTAGCATTTATTGTTTGTAGATTTTTTGATGATGGCCATTCTGACCAGTGTGAGGTGATACCTCATGGTAGTTTTGATTTGCATTTCTATAATGATTAGTGATGCTGAGCATCCTTTCATGTGTTTGTTGGCAATCTGTATATCTTCTTTGGAGAAATGTCCATTTAAGTCTTGTGCCCATTTTTGGACTGGGTTGTTTGGTTTTTTGATATTGAGCTGCATGAGCTGCTTGTATGTTTTGGAGATTAATCCTTTCTCAGTTGCTTCATTTGCAAATATTTTCTCCCATACAGAGGGTTGTCTTTTTGTCTTGTTTATGATTTCCTTTGCTGTGCAAAAGCTTTGAAGTTTCATTAGGTCCCTTTGTTTATTTTTGTTTTTATTTCCATTTCTTTAGGAGGTGGGTCAAAAAGGATCTTGCTGTGATTTATGTCATAGAGTGTTCTGCCTATGTTTTCCTGTAAGAGTTTTCTAGTGTCTGGCTTTACATTTAGGTCTTTAATCCATTTTGCGTTTATTTTTGTGTATGGTGTTAGGGAGTGTTCTAATTTCATTCTTCTACATGTAGCTGTCCAGTTTTCCCAGCACCACTTATTGAAGAGGTTGTCTTTTCTCCATTGTATATTCTTGCCTCCTTTGTCATAGTTTAGGTGACTGCAGAAAATTAATTATAAATTCAATTTCTTTAATAGTGATGGGGTGTTTATGTTTTCTCTTTATTCTTTTGCCAATTTTTAGTAACTTATGTCTTTCTAGGCATTCCATTTAAATTTTTAGATTTATTGGTGTCAATTATTTATAATATTCTTCCTATATCATTGTAACATATGGATTCTGTAGGATGACACTTTTTCTTTCTTGATATTCATAGTTTTTGTCTTTATTTTTTTCTTGCTCAGTTAAAGATTTATCAATTTTCTTACTCTTTTAAAGAACTAACTTTTGATTTCCTTAATTTTCTTTTTTTTTTTGTCTATTCCACTGACTAGGCCATTGTTTTCTGCTCTTATCTTCATTATTTGTGTCCTTCTACTTACTTCAGAACTTTTCTCTCTTCTATCATGATTTCTTAAGGTAGAAACCTACATTATTGATTTGAGACATTTATTACTTTCTTAGATAATCATTTAAAGCTAAAAAATTCTCCTGAAAGCATTGTTTTAGCTTTGTCCTACCAATTTCCATATGTGGTACTCTCATAATCATTCTTTTAAAAATATTTTCTGAATTTACTGTGATTTATCCTTTTGCTATAGGAATTTTGATATAAGGTTCTTAATTTCAAAATTTAGAGGGAATTTGAGTTGTTCTTGCTATAGTTTATTTTACATAAAATTGCACTGTGTTCAGAGAACATGCTCTCTGTAATTCTAATCTTTTAAAATTTACTGAGTGTTTTGGTGCCTCAGCATATGTTCTATACTGGTGAATGTTTTATGTACAATGAGACATAATGTATATTCTGCTGTTACTGAATGTAGTGTTTTATAAATTATTTGTTTTATACATTCTTTAAATTCAAGTCTTCTGTATCCTTATTAATTATTATTTTTTTTTTTTGGCTACTTGTAATATCAGTTACTAAGAGAGGAGAGCTTAATCTCCAGTATAATTACAAAATTATATATTTCTTATTTTAGTTCTGTAGTATTTGCTGTATTTGCTATACATACATATATTTTTATATATGTATTTGTTATATTTGCTATATATGCATATGAATATATACGTATATGTGTGGATCTATATACCTGTAGCTCTAGATATATATATATATATATCATTATACCTGCATAAGCATTTAGTTTTGCTATGTGTTCTTAATTAATTGATCCCTTATTATTATGCTATTTCCTTCTATATACCTTGTAATATTACTTATTCTGAAGCTAACTTTTTATGTTGGTAACTTTGTATGTGTCTCCATCTGTCTTATAATTTGTGTTTTGCATGCTATATCTTTCCCCATAATTTTATTTTAACTTTTCTGTATTTAAAAATTATAGTGCATTTCTTAAAGACAGGATGTAGTTGGATTTTGCCTTACATCCATTTGAAAATCTTTACCTTTTAATTAGATTAATTAGATCATTTACATTTATTATAGTTACTAATATTCTCAGGTTTAAGTCTACCATTTTTCTAATTGTTTTCTATTGATCCTGTGTTCTTATTCTTTTTTATTCCTCTTTTGATTTCTGTTTTTGTATTGATTTTAAAACGTTTTTGTATCCTATAGTGGCTTATTACAGGTATTATTTGATATAATTCAGTGGTAGTTATAAGGTTTTAATATACATCATTAACTTTTCATAGTCTACATTCAAATAGTTTGATCTAACATTTATTTAATGTAGAAACCTTTCAGAAGTATACTTCCTTTTCCCCTTTCATCATTTTACTGATTGTCGTGCATTTTACTTCTACTTACGTTATAATTTTAAAAATATTTTGCTTCTGATTTTGCTTTAAATAGCCAATTATCTTTTAAAGAAATTATATAAATACATAAATGTATAAATATAAATATATACATATTTATATTTATATAAGAGAGAGAGAGTTTAAGAAATTAGCTTTCATGATTATGGAGACCTGGTAAATATAAAATCTGCAGGTTAGGCTAGTAGGCTGGATACCCCAGGAAGAGTTACAGGTCAAGTCCAAAAGCAGTCTGCTGTTCATAGTCTGTGAATTGGTATATAATAGCATGTCTGGCCATTTTTCTTTCCAAAGTGCACAACCAGCTGTACTACTTGAAATTTTGTCCACTGGGAGGATTTCCCTTCACCATTGTCCTTCAGGATGTCCCAGAAAAGGACTCTGTAGTGCTACAAATGTCGACTTTTGAGTGGTGACTGGATATTATGGAGAACCATAGTAAACCAGGCCTGGGTTTTCTCTTCCTGTATCAGTTGACCATTGGGAATTCCCGATGAAACCTTAGTATAGCAGGAGCAGGAACCAAGGAGATTGGGGCCACTTCTTTATGTAAGTTATTTGTGCCTTCAGGGATTATTTGGGCCTGATCTTGATATACCACTTCCATTTAATAATGGGGTCCTGCTCTATATGCCCAACTTTATGGCTTGGTGGGTTAAATAACACCCAATTCATGATGGGCAGTTCAGGTCACTTGGCACTTGGTGGTCTGTCATTAAGCATTCTACTCTACTAAGGTCCAGTGGTAGGCCAAAAGCTTTTTCTCAAAAGGAGAGTAGTGATTTTCAGAGGATGGCCAGGATTTCCACCAAGAACCTACAGCCTTCATGCAAGGGTCCTGCCAAAGGCACCACCAGCATCCCTATTTAAACTGACACTTCAAGCACCATTGGATCTACTGGATCATAAGGTCCAAGTGGCAGAGCAGGTTGCATGGCAGCCTGGACCTATTGTAGAACCTTCTCTTGTTTTAGGTCCTACTCAAAATTAGTAGGTTTTCAGGTCACTTGGTAAATGGGCCAGAGTAGTACACCCAAATAAGGAATATGTTGTCTCTAAAATTCAGGAAGAGCAAGAGATAATTCAGTTTGGTCTCAAATTTTATCATATCATCCAGACCATTTCCAAATTACTTCCAATGGGTCAGCTCCACTGGAAATTAAAGTAGATAATCCTGATAAGCTATGTCTGATTCTATATCAGAAATCACACAAGATTTATAAAACTCCTGAATATGTCTCTTAGGTTGCAGCCTAAAGAAAATATCTAAGTAACTGTGTGTAGTAGTAGCAGAATAGCCTATAATGGAATATGTTCATTTGTTATCTAAAAAATTTTACTTCTGTGAGTTGTTCCATTTTCATATGAATTGATGTTTCAGTTATTTTCTTAAGACATGAAAAGCAAAGTCACCTAATTTTCTATAGTATGGAAACCATTAAGAAATTAGAACCAAATAATTCCATACATATAGGAAAGACAGAAAAATTGAATAGTATTTTGTATTTTATTGATTTGAAATTCTCTGTAGATAGGAACTGAATGCCATAATAGTGCCCAATGTTTCACTGACTCTGAAAACCAGTGAATATATTTTTTAAATTAAAATCTAGTTTCGTAGGCATAATATATAGAGAGGTAGCAAGGCAGAATACTTTAAACAGGGATTTTTCTAAAACTTCTAGGCTTAGTTTTCTATAAAATTATGAAGAAATGAATTTTTGAAGTTACTGTAGATTAGGTCAATAATTCCTAATTTATAATCATTCCTTCCTACATGGATGAGCCTGCACTGGGACAACCATAACCAAAGGAGTATATTGTGAAGACCAGAACACTATTGAGAAAGTTACCATTACTTTAAAACTGTACTAGATACAAACAAATATATTTCGAGAGGCATAGTCTTCGTTATTCATTCTTTCATAACTAAAATGTAGAAAGAACAGAAATATGGAAATTAAGCAAAGATCCAGTTAAAAAAATATAAAAAAAGAAGAAAGCAGAATAAAAGTGCCATCAGGAAGATGGAAGAGTAGGAAGCCCAGGAGCATCTTTTCCCCTAAAGTACTCCAATTCAGCAACAATTAGTGAACAGACTTCTTTTGTGAGAAATCAGAAACTAATTGAAAGGCTCCTGCATGTTGGGGGAATGTGAAATCAGACTCCCTAAAGCCTGTAGGGAGACTCCAGACACCCTCTCTCCAGAGACCCTACCTTTGTGCAGTGCCATATGTCAGGAAGAAACCCCCTAGTTCTCACCTTCAGCTGGTGGAGGGAAAGAGTTGGTTTGTACGTCCAGCACCACAAGTTTTTTGACAGGTCTCCCCAGAGGACTAGCTTCTGTATTGCCAGTCTTGGAGCTCTGATGGGACCAGCACAGGCTACCTAGAGGAAGACAGACATGATTGCTTGGCCTGGTAGAAGGCCATACACAAAAATCAACGCAAAATGGATTAAAATTTTAAACGTTAATACCCCAAACTGTAAAACATTGAGAAGAAAGCATAGGGGAAACTTCATGACATTGGTCTTGGCAATGATTTCATGGATATGACACCAAAAACACAATCAACAGAAACAAAAGTAAACAAGTCACACTATACAAAACTGAAAAGCTCCACAGCAACTGAAACAATCAATAAAGTAAAAGGCAACCTACAGAATGGGAGAAAATATTTATGAACTATATATCTAATAAGGGTTTAGTCTCCAAAATATATAAGGAAAGCCTACAACTCTTAAACTTACATAGGAAAAACACCTAATAACCTGATTAAAAAATAGGCTAAGGTCATCATTTTTGATCCATAGTAGAATCCATGAATGCAGAACCTGCAGATATGGAGGGCTGACTGCATACTATTTTTCCTTAAAAATGAGGGAAATTCTACAATATTTGACAATGTGGATGAACCTTGAGGACGTTATGCTACATAAAATAAGCTAATCACAGAGGCAAATACTCCATGATTCCACTTTTCCATTTATTAAAAAAAAAGAGTAAAGGTATTTTTGTAAGATACATGTTCACACAATCTAAACTAATTCTTAAAGAAACATAATAACCTAGTGCAAATTAATAATTTCCTAAATTTCAGTTATTTTGATCACTGTTTATCAGCCTTAGTTTTTTCCTATTTTGATTTAAGGAAAAAGCTATTTCCATATAGTGCCTCAAAGAACAGGAAAGTCTCTATCAGTAATCTCTAAGCTTGCTGCTCATACATCTCCGAAGGCTTTTTATGTATCTATTTGTCCCCACTAGAAAGATGGCTTCCTTTCCATGCCCCAAAAAGATTTAGGCTACTCTTTGATTGTGAGACAGAAATATGCATTCTACTGTGGAAAATACAAGTTGTATTTGTGTATACTTATAATCTCTGCAACTTTCCTTTCCAAGTTGGAAATTTCTAAGTCAGAAATCAATGAGAAAAAAAAAAGGAAAATCAAAATTTTGAGACACCCACACACACCTGTGAAAAGTCCATGAGTTTTCTCACTAGAGATAATTTTTAAAAAACTCTGCTCTGTACAAAACTCTGTACAGTGTTGAAGCTCAAGTTTGTATAAAATTAATCTGCTTTGAATTACCATCTCCTAGTTATTTTCAAACAGTTTCTCAGAAAATTGCAGACCTTCTACTGGGAGTTTAAAAAAATAAAATTGAGCAGAAGTTTTAATAAAAAGCCAGTATTATTACCATGTTCATTTTTTAGGCGGATACAGAGGACAGTATGTTAGAGTCAAGAATTACTAGTGGTTTTAAAATCTAACTAGGAGAAGACTCCTATTCAATTACTCATGTCACTCTTATGATTGCTTTTGACCTACCCCATATTTCTGATCCTGGAGAATGAATATACAAGGATCATTGATGTTGCACGCTTTATTTACCTATTTTTACAACCATTTTAAAATTAAAATTACGTTTATGTGCTAAAAAAGATAAAAAATATAACAAAGGTACAAGCATAAATTATTAAGTTTTAAAGCAGAAAAATATAATTGTTAAAATGTAAAAACCAACATTTAAAAGAAAACACAATAAAATTGTCAAAACATCTTTTGCAATTATAACAGAAAAATAGAGAATAATCAAAAGGATAGAGAAGAATACAAAGCGTTGGGTGAGAGAATATAATACAGAAGTGTGGGAGATAAAACAATCAGTAATGAATACTATGAAGGATGTTTTAGTAACAGGTTTAAGACCCTAGGTGACTAGTTTTCTAAGACAAATATAATTGACAAATATTAATCACCAGAGTAGAAAACCTGGTAGGCATTATAGCGTAAAATTTGGAAATAATGATTCTCAAGCTAGCATACTTACGTTTACCTCTCCACTTACAAGGTATATGATCCTCCAAAGTTGTTTTAACATTTGTACTCCAGTTTTCTATTAGTTAAAATTTCTGTAATCATAATATATTTACCTCACAGTGTGTTAGGGTTAAATAAATAAATAAAGCACTTTTAATACTGTGTAGCCATTGAGATAGCTATGTAAACAATAGCAGTAAACTGCAACCCAAATAAATCCTGGCATAATAAATGAAAATTACAGCTAATATCCTTTTGGAATATAGATGCTAGGAAATCAAATATAATATACTTTTAAAAGAACAATGGCAATCTCTATATCTTCTTTGGAGAAATGTCTATGTAGGTCTTCTGCCCATTTTTGGATTGGGTTGTTTGTTTTTTTGTTATTGAGCTGCATGAGCTGCTTGTAAATCTTGGAGATTAATCGTTTGTCAGTTGCTTCATTTGCAAATATTTTCTCCCATTCTGAGGCTTGTCTTTTGGTCTTGTTTATGGTTTCCTTTGCTGTGCAAAAGCTTTGAAGTTTCATTAGGTCCCATTTGTTTATTTTTGTTTTTATTTCCATTTCTCTAGGAGGTGGGTCAAAAAGGATCTTGCTGTGATTTATGTCATAGAGTGTTCTGCCTATGTTTTCCTCTAAGAGTTTGATAGTTTCTGGCCTTACATTTAGGTCTTTTATCCATTTTGAGATATACAGATTGCCAACAAACACATGAAAGAATGCTCAACATCATTAATCATTAGAGAAATGCAAATCAAAACTACAATGAGATATCATCTCACACCAGTCAGAATGGCTGTCATCAAAAAATCTGGAAACAATAAATGCTGGAGAGGGTGTGGAGACAAGGGAACCCTCTTGCACTGTTGGTGAGAATGTAAATTGATACAGCCACTATGGAGAACAGTATGGAGGTTCCTTAAAGATCTAAAAATAGAACTAGCATATGACCCAGGAATACCACTACTGGGCATATGCCCTGAGAAAACCATAATTCAAAAAGAGTCATGTACCAAAATGTTCATTGCGGCTCTATTTACAATAGCCAGGACATGGAAGCAACCTAAGTGTCCATCGTCAGATGAATGGATAAAGAAGATGTGGCACATATATACAATGGAATATTACTCAGCCATAAAGTGAAACGAAATTGAGTTATTTGCAGTGAGGTGGATGGACCTAGAGTCTGTCATACAGAGTGAAGTAAGTCAGAAAGAGAAAAACAAATACCGTATGCTAACACATATATATGGAATTTAATAAAAAAAACAAAAAAAGGTCATGAAGAACCTAAGGGTAAGACAGGAATAAAGATACAGAACTACTAGAGAATGGACTTGAGGATATGGGGAGGGGGAAGGGTATAGTCCAATAAATATGTTTTAAAAAAAAAAAGAACAATGGGTTTACATCTGACAAATTGATGTGCTAAATAATGTCAAAATGTTCCTGCAAGTGCTTTGATGAGAGAACATATCTAAACATGTAGGAAAAATAACTTAGTAAACAAAGTGAACAATTAAGAAAAATACTAAGAATTCTGAAATAAACAGGGCTAAGCAGCCTGAAATCATGGGATAAAATCTGTGATAGTAAGTTCAAGCTGAAGCTACAGATGTTCCATAACATTTTCCAGTCACAGTAAATAAGAGTCTTGCCTTTAATAAACAAAAGGAATAAGAGCCAACACTTAGGATTCTAGTAAGATGAATAGGAACACTTAAAAAGCTATATCTTAGCAAATAAGTAGATTAAGGTTCTCCAACTAGCAAAAAGAGAAAAGAAGGTAGTTATTATGTTTCAGACTGAACTCCCACGTATGGGGGAGTAGGAGGAAAAATTCTCATCTAAGAATTTCTAATTACAGGTTTGAATATGTAATTTATATTACAGTTTGTTCTTCAAGCCCCAATATGTAAAACTCACTTAAAGTGATCTTATTGGGTATTTGAGTCTCTGAAAGGACACATCCTCAACCTGGAATTCTCAAGGTTCCCAAAGATAAACGTCCATCAAACATGAGTTTCAAATACAAATTTTAAAGAAAAGGTTTACCATGGGACGAAGCCAAAAAAAAAAAAAAAAGGCTATGTAGGACTTTTAAAGCTTCAGTTAACAGAATTGCCAGGAACAAAATGTAAAAAGTTTTGAGAAACTTAAAATGTTTAAAATATTACCAATTTTGAGAAAATGAGCTAATAAAATGTAAAAAAATATATTTGAAGAAAACAACTTCAACTAGACATGTGGAAATTTTTAAAAAATTTAAAAAATCAATAAATTGAACATCTAGATAAAGCAAAAGAGAGAATTAGTGAACTAGAGGGCATATGTGAAGAAAGTACCCAATATATAACTCAAAGAGAATAGAATGGAAGGTATTAGATAGAGGTTAAAATACATGGAGAGTAGAATGAAATGTGGCACCTGTTTATTTAGTGTTTCACAGGATGGAAATCGAATAATGACTGACAGTTTTCCAGAACATTTACTATACATGATTTTTCAGGTTCAGGAAGTTCTGAAAATCCAAAGCAGAACAAATAAAAAGAATAAATGTTGATTCACATAACAGTAAAACTTCATAACATAGAATCTAGGTAGCAGTAAAAGTGAAAATACAACTCCTGAGAATAAAAACTAATTAGCAACCTATTTCACCTCAACAATAGAAGCCAATAAACAAGTGGAAAGATAACTTCCAAAATCAGGAGGCAATGACTAGCAATCTAGATTTTTATACCCAATCAAGCAGCCTTTCACCACCTGGTTGAAATAAAGACATTTTAAGAACAAACTAAACCAAATAGTTTGTGATAAGCCAGCCCTATTTAAAGGAATTTCTAATGATATACCTCAGGGAGAAGGAAATGATCCCCTGAAGTGTGTCTGTATTGCAAGAAGAAATAGAAGTGATAAAATCAGTAAACATATGGCAAAAGTTATACTTAACTTTATAATAAAGCAAAAATAAAGATTTTAGAGGATGTAGTCATAAGTAAATACAAAACTCAAAGTGTAGAGGAGTGGTCAAAAATAAAAATATTCTAAGCCTCGGGTTCTCCATTGAGAGGAGAATACAAAGATGGTGATTAATTTTTAAGGTATATTAATTGTAGTAATAACCACTAAAAGGACAGAAAGACTAATTAAACTCCCAGAACAATATAGGGAATGAATATAATTAAAAATAAATTGATTCAAAAGAAGACCTAGAAAGAGAAAGGAGGGATAAACAAAAAAAAAATGGAAGAGCATGGTAAATAGCAAGATGAAAATAACATTAAAAAAAACTATTAGTAATCATAATCAATGTAATGTAAAGTTCCAGAAAGACAAACTGAAAGAAACCACAATATATCTGCTTCTTATAAAAACCTTTAAAGGAGAGATTGAAAACAAAGTCTGAAAATGAAAGAGCAGAAAAAGTGATACCAAGCAAACACTAAGCTAAAGAAATATATTGCATCTATATTAGCAGCAAGGAAAATGTACTTCAAGAAAAGAAAGCCTTATTAAGTCTACTTAATCAGTGATTAAAGCTACAGTTCACCTGAGAGATAGAACATCATAAAATGCATGTATTTAATAATATCAATAGAGATAAAAAATCGAGATTTATAGAGATAATGACAAATTTAACATCAGAGCCAAAGCTTTAGTTTATTTTCTTAGCAGAGCAAGAATGAGTATTTGAGTGGGACTAATCAAAATATACTTTATTTTCAAGCACACATATCGATCTCAAGCATCAGCATCAAGTTGTAGACTGAGCATCAACAAAAGTCAAAGAATGTAAATCATACAGTCCTTTGTGACTACAATATAAATGAAATTAGTATTTAGTGTAAAAAGAGAACTTCAAGGACTTTATATTTGGAAATACATACTCCTAAACTTTCATTTTAAAGAATACATTTTAATGAAAGTGAGAAGTAAATAATAATATAAATATCTATAAACACTTATAGAATTAAATTAAGGGGTGCTTCAAGGGAAGTTTATAGCTTTAAATAATTACATTAGAAAAGAATAAAACTATAAAATATTACTAAGAAAAAAATAATGATAGAACAAACCCAAATTAAATACAATGGAGGTATAACAGATAAAAACAATACTTAAGGAAATAAAAGACAAAGATATAATGGAAAGGAACCATAAGGCCAAAAACTAGTTCTTTATAAAATTTAATAAAATAGGAAACTCTCTGGGAAAAAATTTGAATAAAGAGAAGACACACATTTGGCATTATTATAAATGACAAACTGATATAAAAATGAATTGAGAAAAATAGAATATTTTAGAAACTTATTCCAAAAAAATAAGAATTTAGATTAATTCTATACTTTTCCTAGAACAAAATTTAGTTTATTTGTATAGAAGAAATAAAATACCTACAGTCATTAAATACATTACATCAGTATTTTCTAATTAATGACTGCTTTAGTAAAATAAGTCCATGAGTTTTATACAGCTATTATCAAGTGTTAAAGACTTTTTTAAAAGCCAGTAATTCAAATCTATATACATTTTTTTTTTTAAGCAATGAGAAAGAGGGACTTTTTAACCATTTTAAACCTCACTGGTACCTTCAGAGCCATACAAGTAATAAGTCATAGTGTTTTCACTTCCAATTACAGATGCAAAAATATTGAGTATCTGCCATCAATATATAATGCCACATTTTTCATAGATAAAATTTTTATATTAAATAGGTCAATAACTTGGTTCTTGATAATATTCCATTGGATTGTCTGTCTCTGTGTTAGTATTATCTTAATGACTCTAGTGGTTTATTGTTTGAGATCTGGTATCTGCACCTTGTTCTTCAAAATTGTCTTGAGTGTTCTTGGCCCTTTTTTTTTTTTAAATATAAATCACATTGTGATGATATCTATGAGATTTTGTTTACAGTTACACTGATTATAGATTAACCTAGGGGAAATTGGTAGTTTTTGATATGGAATTTTTATGTTCTTCAACATGCTTTTTTTTTCTCTCAATTTGTTTGTTATTGTTACTATCATTTGTATTATAACATTATCTGTTACTGGTGTATGATAATGCAGTGCCTTTTATATAGACATTTTGTATCCAGCACTACTGCTGAAACCCTGACCAGTTCTTATAATTTGTCCATTTCACTCTTGTTATTTCCAAATATGAAAATATTTTTTCTTACTTTCCAATCTTTATACTCTAGGACTTCTTTATTCAATATTGAGTAGAAGTAGCATTAAAATGATATCTAGAGTTATAATTTAAAAGTTTAAGAAAGTTGTAGAGATAGTATAGAACTATGTAGAGATAGTTCACTAAGAGTTTTATCATGAATGGATATTGAATCTTGTTGAATATGTTTTCTCCATAGTTTTCATTAATCTTAAATATGAAGAAAAGCACACTAGTATATTTCCCAATGTAAAACCACTTTTCCATTTCTGGGATATGTCTAGTTTTTCATAATGTATTATTAATACAGTGTTGGTTACCTTTACATACTTCACATTTTAAATATAAATACTTATCTATCTATCTTCATCACCATTATCATGTTGATAAAATAAATGGCCCTGTAAGGAAGATTCTGAGGACTAAATCTCACAGGTAACTAGGTACAATGAATTAGTATTGAGCATAGTGGCCTTTCATTTTATCAATAAACCACACACATTGCTTTAAAATGGCACAGTTAAGGAAATGTTATCTTATCTTACAAAATATCATCTAACCAGCTGAGTAAAACAATTCTGGGATGGATAAGAAATCCCACAATGAATGTGGTCCTAACTAACAGGGTGATAAATTAATAATGATTATCACAGATTTACCAACCAAATTCCTTTATTTATTTATATAAGTAAAGAAAGGCTAGTGAGCAATAAGGAAGTAACAGAAACTTGCAAAAACACTACTGGCAGTACTATTTATTATTATGATGATGCAGTCATGCTAATAATGATCACTATGCCCAGACTTCTTCCATATCAGTAACAGGTAACATTACTCTTGTAGAGTAAGAGCCCTGGTTGGTTTTAACCAACAGTCGCTATTGCTTTTTTAGAATGACTAAATTAATGAAATACAAAACATCTAAGGCACATGCATTCAGTAAATTTAGCAATTTTCTGTATCAATGGTATTTTTTTAATGAAAAATTGTGCCAACTTAACCTCTGGAAATGCCACATTTATTTCATCAATTTTTATGATAGTTCTAGCTGTATGACAGTTTTAAGAAATTACCAAAGAATATTAACAGTACTGGAGATAAACCATGTCATTTTTCTTATCCAAAATGACATGGTTTTCTTGATTTATCATGGAGTTGGAGTATCAGATGTGTCCTGAGCCAGCTAATATATTCCCTCTGGAATCAACTTTTACCTGTTTATGCACAGTTCAAAAAATGTGAATTGGGATTTACAAGAAGGAAAGCCATTCCTAGAAAATAATTTAAGAATAAAGAGACCTACAAAGAGAGAAAGAGAGGTCCTAAATTAATTATTAATAAATAACTACTATAGAATTCCAATAAAATTAGGCAAAATTAAAATATTTAGAAATAGATATGGCAGCATCCAGAAATAATCACTTTCATTGAAACTCTATGTTTAAATATATATAGATCATTCCCTCTGAAAGTTATGCTTTGGAAAGATTAATAATATTATGTACTGCTGAACATCTACACATTTATATACACATTGTATGCTTTTTAGTTTTTTAAAATATACAGTACCACTTCATGTCTGAACTTCAAGGGAGTAGTTAAACATAGGAAAATAATTAAATATAAGTGTTTGAAAACCTGGAAACGGAAATACAAAATATGCCTGTGTTAGCTAACACTGTCCAACAATTCTAAGTATAGCTTCTTTAACTTAGTTGAGTGAATCACTTTTCCTTGATTGGGCTCTAAATCTGCCACTCTAGTTTTGTGACTCAACTCAATTTCTCTGAGCCTTAGTTTCTTTATCCATAAGTTGGATGAATTATTCAATAACAATCGTTAAGTTATTCAATAACAATTCCTAACTTGTAGGATTAAATTTCTAGGAATGTCTCGAATGTAAATATAGAAATCTTTTTCCATTCACTGACAGATTTACACAATTGAGAGTAAAGAGTGAAAGTGTTTTGAGATCATCCATGATCAGGAAAGAGGAAATTATAAATTCACTTACACTCAAAAAATTTTTTAAAGTAGTAAGTGAAAGTAACTACTGCATTAAATTTCAGAACATAGCCTTAGTATGGATCTTTGAAAAATATTACCTGAAATGGATAAACTGATAAAAAATGAACTGTCTATAAGAGTCAAACTTAGCAAATCTTGTTAGGACTTTTCAGGGGTAAAAATAAATCTGTAAAATGGAACAAATTTTCCAACTTAAAATTAGAAATGTGGCCCATGTCCACTCTTTAGCAAACTGATCGCTGTTTTTATTTAAAGGCAGACATCTGTAGCCTCTCCACAGATTATGAGAATTGTGATCAGAAACACAACATATGGTACCGAGTGATGAATCTGAAGAGACACAGCTAAGTTTAGATATAACTAAAATTTCTAGGTTTCACTTTAAAACTAAATGTATGATATTATACATTTTGGCATCATTTATCAGTACATAGAATTAATATATGATCTCATTCTGGTTGCTAAAAATAGAGGTATAAATGTAATGCACACTTTTTATTTGGTCTTTGCAAGAAACATCTGTTGTTTTTGTTTTCTTTTTGTTTATTTTGCTTTGCTGACATATACTAAAATAAGAGTTGACAATAAAGGAAAAGTAAATATAAACATATGTACATATCTAAAATTTCCATTGAATATGTAGATATAAAATTAATAAAGCACATAAGTAGATTAAAATTTTACTTATATACCAAAGCAATTCTGATAAAATGTGGTTCAATATTTAGTTTTTCCAGATTATTTCTTATATTTTAGACTACCTGATATCCATACATTCATAGTTATATAATTAAAATATGTAGATAATGTAGATTTGTTTTAATACTGAAAACTTTTTTCAGAAGGTTAACCTATAATAGATATATACAAAGTAAGTTAGGAAACCTCTTTGCACAAAATACCTAATGAACAAAATGGATTAAATCCTGTTATTTGTAAAACATCCATGTATTTCAATATCAAAATAAAATGTGAGGCTTGTATTTAAGAATGCTTTATATAAGGTGGAGTAGAAATGGGCATAGTTAGCTCCCAGGGTTGACCAAACTTTTGGGGGCCTTCTTGTTCTTTTACCTGATTTTAGCTATTTTTAGGTTCAGTTCTCTACTAATGCTTTGCCCCTTTCAGGTGCAAAGAATGTTTACTCTTCTGATGATCCCACCATATATTGGAAAAATGGTGAGGCCATCCATCTATGATCTTTCACTACTCACATATGTGGACACAGAAGAATTATTGTCTTGCCCTCATGCCATTTAGTGATGTGTGTATTGGGATGGGACAAACAGGTGTATCATAGTGTCTCTCTAGACCATTTGCCTAAAAACATCATGAAAATAGTTTCCTCTGTTGTTTTTTTCCTACTTTCTGAAAGCCTTAGGTTAGTGGTTAAGAGCCCAAACCAAGGAACCAGAGTACTGGGATTCAAATCCCGGCTCCTGTACTTATCTGCTGTGGAGATTTGGGAAAGTATTTAAATTCTCTGTACCTGTTTTCCACTTGTAAAGTAGGGGAAATAGTAGTTTAATCTTACTATTTTTGTAAGTTTTTTGTAAGTTTTAGGTGAAATAATTGATTAATTTACATCAGTGTCTGACATTTAATAAAGTTAACAAATGTTAATAATTATAATTTATTTACCATGATTTGCCATTTGTTTACCATTATTATCACCAACTACCTCTTCTTGGTCTCTTCCCAGGAAAGATGACACAAATCTCTCTGTGGGTTAGATCCCCAAACCTATCTGTTTATTAAATCCCTAATTTCAGCCAAGTCTTGAAGAAGAGAAAGGCGACATATCTCCTTCTCAGAAATCCAATACCATCTAAGTTCTTGAATATGGAATTGACTATTAACATTGTCCTTTAAAAACCTCCTTTCCAAGCTCATAAGAAACTTTATCCATTCTCCTTATGCTGAAAGGATTGGGAGCCTTAAAGCCCACATGTGATTTATTATACATTAATTATGGCCTGTGTCTCCTTGAGGTCTAAGGTTTCCAAATTCAAGATTATTTTCTTGGCTTACTTTAACAATTTTATCCTGGTGTAGTAGTTCTTTTTTTGTTCGTTTCTTTTTTAATTGGAGTGTAATGTATTATCATGAATTTAGCAGCTTAAAACAATACCCATATACTTGCTCATAGCTCTGTAGGTTAGAAGTCCAGGTGGGCTCCACTCGGCTCTTGGTTTAGGATCTCTCAAAGTCAGGATCAAGGTGTCAGCCAGCCTGGGCTTTTATTTGGAGGCTTATGGGAAGAATCTGCTTCCAAGTTCCTCTTTATCGTTGTAGTATCCAGTTTCCTGCACCTATAGAACAAAGCTCCCGTTTCCTTGCTGGCTGATGGCTCGCAGTGCCCTTAGTTTCTAAGGATCTCTCTGAAGTTCTTTCCACATGGCCCTTCCATTTCCCAGCCAGCAACAGTGCATCAAATTCCCTCAGGCTTCCAGTCCCTGATTTCCCCTTCTGCTGCCAGCTGGAGAAAACTCTGCTCATAGAGAAATGCAAATCAAAACTACAATGAGGTATCACCTCACACCAGTTAGAATGGGCATCATCGGAAAATCTACAAACAACAAATGCTGGAGAGGGTGTGGAGGAAAGGGAACCCTCTTGCACTGTTGGTGGGGATGTAAATTGATACAGCCACTATGGAGAACAGTATGGAGGTTCCTTAAAAAACTAAAAATAGAATTACCATATGACCCAGCCATCCCACTACTGGGCATATACCCAGAGAAAACCATAATTCAAAAAGACACATGCACCCCAGTGTTCACTGCAGCACTATTTACAATAGCCAGGTCATGGAAACAATCTAAATGCCCATTGACAGATGAATGGATAAAGAAGATGTGGTACATATATACAGTGGAGTATTACTCAACCATAGAAAGGAATGAAACTGGGTCACTTGTAGAGACGTGGATGGACCTAAAGACTGTCATACAGAGTGAAGTAAGGAAGAGAAAGACAAATATCTTAACACATATATGTGGAATCTAGAAAAATAGAGACACTGATGTAGAGGACAAACATATGGATACCAAGGGGAGAAAGTGGGGGGGTGATGGTGGTGGTGGGATGAATTGGGAGATTGGGATTGACATATATTCAGTAATGTGTATAAAATAGATAACTAATAAGAACCTGCTGTATAAAAAAAATAAAATTAAAAAAAAAAAAGGTTAAGCCCACTCCGTATTTTAAGGCAACTAATGAGTAACCTTAATGATATTCACAAAATTTCTTTGCCATGTAACAGAACATGATTACAAGTGTAATACTAGGGGATAAAAGTCATGGGGACTATTTTAGAATTTTGCAAACACATTCTGGCGGTAGATACGTGAAGATCTCTAGAGACCTGCTCCTTTGTAATCAAATAGTGTAATAGAAAATCACAGGAAGAAATACAGTCAAATAATATCAACAAATATTTTAACAACATAAACATTGTGTGCTATTTTTCATATATCATTGTTTGCCCAAACAATTGCTTCATAAATTACTATTAAATGAATGAATAAAAGTGAGACTGGAGGCAAGGGACTTGTCATATTTATTCTCTATTTGGTTAGGGTGGAGAATATTAACTCTGAATATTCAGTCATTTTATTCCTTAAGTCAAACCATTCCTTAACACATTATTTTTAAAAACTTAATATCCATTTTTCAATTATGACTTAATTCAAGTTATTTTTTAAGAGCAGTGTTTTTTTTATTATAGAATATATTTCAATTATTTTTGCTTTTAAAGTTTGATTTTGGTTTTCATTTTTCTTATCAATTATTGTCTAGATGTTTAAAATAAATTAGGGTATTATTGGTTTATAGTTCACTTTTTTGCTATAAGGTATTAAAATCGATTTGAATATCATTAAGAATTATAATTGTCCCCCAAAAAAACTTTTTAAAAATCCAGACTTTTAGGAAGAACTTAACATAAATTTCTTATTCTCTCCCCCTCTCCTGTGAAGGAAATACTCATTTCATTGTATATTTGTATGTACAAATTCCTTGGTATATTTTAATTTTTTTTAATTATAGGGAATCTGGAATAAAAATATACAGAAATTGTCTTAAAATTGCTTCATATGATCCTCTGGCCTGAGACTATGTACTGAGGAACCAGTTGCACTCAGGCTGAGCAGATCGCCCTACCCACCAACTAGTTTCAGATTTAAGGATTAAAAAGCTGCCTTTGTTTCTATTTTTCAAATATGCACAGACTTTTACACATGAGTGGCTACAGAGGAGCACCAAGTTTTTCATTTGGCTCTTCTATTAAATAAAGTCTGTAATCTAAATAGAAATATACACTTACCCTGTCCAATGAAAATAGAATTTAGCATTTGGGCACTTTTATCTTTCTTGATTTAACTCATGCAAAAAGTTCATATATTTGTTAGGAAGAAAGCACTTCAATAGTTGGGTGCTAATGGGCTTAGCTTTTTATGAAACCACAGAAAGTTTTATCCTCTAGTCTTCCATGTTGAGCTTTTTTTTTTTTTTTTTTTTGATTTAACTTCAGACTTAAGAATAAGGGCTTTTCCTCACCATAGTCTATATTATTTGTCTGCGGTCTATCATTCAAAAGCATTTCTTTTTAAATACCTGCCCTGGAAGTCATAATTTCCATTTGAATCCTTTAGAAACTTGCTCACAAGCTTCTTAGATATAATCTCTCCTTCCTCTACATGTTGCCTTGCCAAACTTAATATGACAAAGCACTAAGACATTTCATGTACCTGCCGCTTACTGGAAATTTCTGATTTCTGGAACCATCTGTTTCCTCTTGTTGCTAAAGAGCAAGAAATCCAATTAAGAATGGTGATAGAGGATAGAAAAGTCTTCTTGATTGTGTACGCAATTAACCAATGGAATTTAATATGGAATTTCTATTCTTAGGGGATTTCAATTACATGATAGACAAGATTTTTCTCCTGAAGGGTGAAACTAGATTGAAGGACTTTAAAACAATTTTTTATGTCTTCTATTAAATTATATTTCACCAATACTGAATGATTCCTTTTATTGACTGTTATTTTACATGGAAGGGAGAAGACAAGTGTTACTTAATATAAATGTCAAAGGACGTATGCATATTTTATGAAGTTGTAATAATTGATAAATCGAGCAGAGACCAAATCAACTGAAAATAGGTATCTGGGGGTAATTCTATGATTAGCCAGAGAAATTTACTGCTACTCAAAGGACATGCTTATATAAAGAAGAATGGCCAAATAAGTATAAATTTTATATAAGATTTTATCCATTTTCTTAGTTGAATTCCACTAGCGTTCTTTTATATGTCAGAGGAAGAAAATGTGACCATTACTGTAATTCCTTTTTTTTTTTGTTAGTGAAAATTGCAATACAAAATAGGTAATGCAACTCTAGTGCTGCCCATGAACAGTAGTACCTCAGCATATCTCTACATGAAAGCTTATTTTACTATCACTTAAGGAACTCATTACCCTTTTATGAGGCTTACATGCTGCTTTAAAAATATAGCACTCTAGTAACATTATGGAAGCATCATTATTCTTGCCAGTGGCATTTTTTAAAGCAAGGAAAAACTAGGTTGAAAATAACTACCTTAGTGTTCTTAGTCTTTTGTACTTTGCTAATATTTTCCCAAACTTTTGTTGAAATCTGAGTTTTATTTTAGTTCATCCGCCCTCTGGAAGTTATTATAGTGTGAGAAAGCTTGTATGATTCTGATTGAATTGTTGAGTTAAGAACCTGGATCATCTTTAATAGAACAAGCCTCAGGTCCACTTCTACCTAGGAACCAATGGAAGTTCAACATTAACTTTAGTTTAATATTGACACCATTTTGATTCAGATATGAGAACAGGTACTTTAGGTCCAAAAAAGTCCAGTTAGGGGGCTTCCCGGGGCTTCCCTGGTGGCGCAGTGGTTGAGAGTCCGCCTGCCAATGCAGGGGACGCGGGTTCGTGCCCCGGTCCAGGAGGATCCCACATGCCGCGGAGTGGCTGGGCCCGTGAGCCATGGCCGCTGAGCCTGCGCGTCCGGAGCCTGTGCTCCGCAACGGGAGAGGCCACAGCAGTGAGAGGCCCGCGTACTGCAAAAAAAAAAAAACAACACCAAAAAACAAAACAAAGAGTCAAGTTAACTCAGAACGCAGCTACATTACATTAACAGTTATAGAGGTATGTGGCAAAATCTCATGTGAGATCTCCCCCAAGGTGTTTTCTATTAACAAAAACTAAAATATGAAATTTCATAAGTGATTTATTTACTATAGAGAAAAGATTCAAGGTTATTTTTATACTATCATTATCCTCACTTACTTTGATTTAAAAAAATATAAGAACATAGGTGACTGAATTGCAGTAAATTCTTGGGAAATTACACAAAATATTGCATGTGTCTCCTAGGTAAATATTATTTCTCTTGGTGTCATGGTGAAAATAAGAGTGCCAACAGAACCAGCTCATTGTACAGTACACTTTACTTACTAATCTAGGGCATCCCAATTTAAGGCATGCTTCTAAATCTACCTATCTTTTAGAGAAAGGGATATTTGAAATATCTTTAGTGAGATATTATGATAGAATTATTTTGCCAAGTGAATATGAGAGATGTATGAAATATAAATTAATATATTTCTTAAGGCAATAAAAACATGACTAAGAATTCAGGAGGTAATGTCCCAAGTATAGCAGCATGGATGACTAGGGACTTATTAACTTCTATTGCTATATGAAAATGACATAGTTCTAAGGATGTTCTGAGTTTTCTAGAGTTAATATCCAGCAACTATTTTAAAATATGAATGAATTTCAATTATTCATTAGTATTAACCAACAATCCCTTTTACCAATACCTCCTCACTACAGTATTTCTAAAATCAAAACAAAGATTTTTTCTCTGTATCATGGAAAAGGATCTCTAAGACTTACCTGTTCAACTTCATTTATTTGTTTATGTTTGGCTGGCCCTGATTTGAACCAGATGTATGCCAGGGCAGCTGGGGTAAGATGACACTACAGGGATATGAAAAATTCATAACTATAAAGTATCAGGTAATGAATAACAAACATGTTCACTATTTTGTACATTACATGACAGCTAGCTTTAAAATGCTACATGTTTTTTTCTTACAGTGAGAGCTCATTATAAAAGTATTAATAGATATTTTATTACTCATCCAGGAACTTTTAGAAGGCTAGAAAAAACACTAAAAAGGGCGCATTTCTACCTTATTATGCAATTGTTGATGTTAACATTCTAAACACAATTTGTAGTTTTATAACTAAACATAAAAATGTGTCAAGTAAATTTGTCCCAAATTTCAAATTTCCAGATGGACATACAAGACACCCGTATATTTGGTTCAACTATTTCAACATTATAATACGCTAGCTCAATTTTATTTTAATTAGATTTGAGGTCATTTTTTAAAGCTTTAGATAATTGACTTTGTAATCTTCATGAATGGACCTTTGATTCTTTTTTGACTGTCATTATTGGCAAATATTAATGTTTCCTTTTGATAAATGTTTCCTTTTGTTATACAATTTGCTTAACATGGACTTGACATTTCTCTCCCACTAACTCTGTCCATTCCATTTTACCCCTTTACATCTTCATCTCGCTTCATGGGAGGAATAACATTTAAAGTACAATTATTAAAGAAAATTCTAAAGAGGAGAAAACTGTTCAAAACTTTTAAGTATCTAGTAGAATTGTATAACATAATGCATTTGCTTATTTCTTAGTTTTGTTTTAGTTTAGTCAAGTACATTTTATACACCAAATATCAATGCTCGATATCTTGGTGGCACCTAAGGATTGGTAAAGACAGAACTATTTAGGAAAGCTGGGCTTCATCATTTCCAGATTTCAGAGAATTGCTTTTCAGGAAACAAGAGACTATTTAGGCAGCTTTTTATTAGGAGAAATGAGGAAGAGAAGTGTAAGTTTTTTAAGTGAGTGGCATATTCAGAGTTGGAATTTTAGTTAATAAAGAGTTAGAAAGAATGAGGAGCCCACCGTTGCAAGGAGGGTCAAGAGATGCTGACCACTGGCTTTGCCATCTTTTTGAGTTGATTCAAGTTGTAAAATAATTCAAACTTTAAAGAAACTTTGAGAAGACTATGGCTCTCAAGGTATCAGTAAGCCCTAATATTCGATCATTCATTAGATTACCAAATATTCATTAAGCATCAACTATATGAATAGCAAAAAAACTAGATACTATGTATTATAAGGTATGACACTGGTCCTATTGTTAAGGAATGTTAAAAATATGACTTCAATTGCAATTAACTTTGGAATATTATACATAGGGAATGATTGAATAAAATATGAAGTTGTATCAGTGTCCATCTGGTAATTTGGACCTCAAAATAAATATAATTATTCTTATGTTTAGTTATGAAAATGTATATTATATTATGATTAGAATATTAACATAATTGCGCATAAGAGTAAGAAATATAGACATGGAAATGCTAAAATTCAAGAAATTTCCTAAGCAGAGATTGTGATTTGATGAATTGACTGTTAAAAGATATTTCTCTTTTAATTTCCATCCTGGTGGAAAATTCTGTGGGCACAATATTGATGATACTTTTCCTCATCAATTAATTGATTGGCTTTATTTGTTGGCAAATATTTGAGTGCATACTATGTCTCCAGGCATTGTTCACGGCACTAGGAATAAAAGGGTAAATAAAATAGACATGGTCCCTCTTGCTAACACGTATGTTTTGGACATAAGTTCTAACAACACTAGAGTTCCATTTAGTATTGATAAAGCCATGATTTAGCTCAAATTTCTGTAATGTCAATATCTCATGTGGCAAAAGAGTGAAGCCTGGGGCACCTTAAGTGAGCCTTAATCCCTCCTACTGTCCCCTTTTCTCCTACTTTATGCCATCCACAACTGCCATAGTTTATTCAGCTTTATCTCATGCATTAGTTTAGCAAATATTTCTGAGCACCTGGCATGTTGGAGGTACTGATTTAATCTCTGGTGATATAGAGGTAAATATAGACAGAAAACTATACAGAAAAGATCTCCTAATTAAATCTTGGGTAACGCCCCCAGTGAAAAGATGAAAATAGTAGGTGTTATCATTA
This sequence comes from Delphinus delphis, assembly GCF_949987515.2. Lineage (NCBI taxonomy): Eukaryota > Metazoa > Chordata > Mammalia > Artiodactyla > Delphinidae > Delphinus > Delphinus delphis. The sequence goes on along the minus strand of NC_082685.1, from coordinate 99,450,509 downwards.
GAGAGAATATAGAAAAAATATCCATGGGAGTAGATGGAGACAAACATATAAAAAGCTACTAACACCAAAGAAAGAGAAAATTTTAATATGAAACAGGTGTTTAAAAGCTGTGAGGTGTCAAGATAAATTAAGTCTGATAAAATGACTTCTTTTTTTGGCTAGTAACTCATGAAAGTAATATGAAAATTAAGAAAAAAATCAATTGACCATATAATTTACAACAACTTTTTTCCCCCAAGAAATAACTACATGTGACAGAAGAGTGGTGCCTGATTTGTTTCTTTTAATTTTTCTAATTTTCCATTTTAGTCTGGTAGTAAAAATCTAGACTAATTTATAGAAACCAAGCTACAGTATCACAGCACAGGCTGGAACATGTATTCAACTAAACTCTATGTAAATCCAGTATGTATTCATTTAGCAACTGCAAATCAGTAAATTAGTGTTTTACAAACCTTTGTTTATGTCTACCTATAGTACAAGTCTTTAATGACGTTTTACTTTTGCCTCACTTTATTTTCAATGCTTTAATCAATTAATAGCATTTTAACAATATAAAGCATCTTCAAATAGAACTGCAATTTAAACATTTCTAACTATTAGTTTTAATATTTAAGTAATAATATGTACTGTTACTATGGAATTATCAATTTCTCCTAGTTGTCATGGAAATTAGAAGTAATACAAAGAATAAACTTAGGTTAAGAGAGGAAAAAGCATTATCTAATCTGGGTAACATTGCTGGGCAATATTTTCCGTAATGTGTGTCTGGAATATTGATGTGTATTAAGGATCTCTGATCAAATATATTGGAACATGTTGGTGAACAAGGCAAATTTTTTTTTTTTATTTCAAGACTTCTCAGAGATCTGATAGATCATAAAATCCATGAGGACATAGTTTATTTCTGTCTTATTCACCTCTTATATTGAGTGTGATTCTCAATAAATATTTATTGAATTAACATGTATCATGATGAGAGCTGGTTTTCCATAATGAGAGTGAAAATAGGCAGTCATTTCCAAATATATTTGGCCACAGGACCATTTTTTCCCCACAGACCATTTTTCTGTACAGACACACTTTAGGAAATGCTAACATTTGTGTAATTCATGGAAGAAGAGACTGTATTATTGGGAATACTTTTCTCCAAAACTTTCTCTAAGGCAAGTAAAAAAAAAAAAAAAAAGAAAAGAAAAGTCTATTATAAAGAAAATTCAGTAAACACCTATTGAATGCCTACAGCTCCAGTTATTGTGCAATGTATTGGGAATACTAAGGTGACTTGAATCAAGTCCCTGTCTTCCAGATCTTGCCACAGGGTATTGAACTAATTTGTGCTTACCTGGCTTACTGTACTGTGAACAGTGGTATTCACAGGAGGCTATAGGACGATAGATATGAGGCTCTTCCCCAACTGGGGTGTTTAGGGGTAGCTTTGAGAAGGAAGACAGGCAGAGCTGAATATGTAGGCATTGGCATTAGCCACAGGAGAGTGGCAAGGGCATTGTAGGTAGAGGGAGTTGCAGTGGTTGAAGTGGTAAAACAGAAGTTTTGCAGGAACCTACTGAGGCTAGAAGTCAGGGAGTGGGGAAAGGTAAAGCTGAACGCACATCAATCTAGGTCACAAAGGTGTTTGAATACCTTGCTTAGGCATGTGTTCGGCGAAGTGCCAGATATTATGGGAGCCTCAGGAAGTGTATGATCCATCTGCACAGACAAGATATAAACAAAGGAACTTTAAATTCTTCAGTCTCAACCTGGATATAGTATTTGTATAGCCCATCATTTCCCCAGTTTTACTCATTCGCGTACCAAATTTATGAACTTGGCCTTCTCTAAATACTGTCTTTATTGCCTTTAAATTAACTAATAATTTTTGCTTCAAATGGAATATTTTAAAACTTAATATCATATTAATGGAAAATGAGTATTTTCCAATATATATTTAAATGAATTATAATTATTCTAATTCAAATATGTATCTATGTAGTACCAAAATCCAAACTTCATGCCATCAGTGATAGTCATATTATGTATCAGAAAATACTAGTTTTGGTTCTTTTCCAAGGACTTGATGAAGAAAAATGCCATAGTTGCCTTGACGTTGGCATTCCTTAAATGTCCTTCACTGACACCAGGCTGACATTACACTGTGGCTTTGCTCTTTGAGCTAAATCTGACCTCTTTCATAAATGGTATCAGCAAATACCACACAGTACACATTGTGTGAAAACACTATGCTTATCTATTTTTCAATTTATGCTATATTTGGAGACTGTTAGTGTTTACCAGTTAGAGTAGAATTGAGAGAAGTATAAAAACAATATATCAAGAAAGATGCAAAAAATAAACGTATTCACTATTTTTTGATATTGAAAAAGTTACAATGAGTTGAATAACATAAAAGTTTTTAAAATTTTTGAGAAAAAGGAGTTCATTTTAATTTCTTCTCATCCCTAGTTCCAGAATTTAGACTTATCTCAGCAGCAACTTCCCCAAGATTGGGAAAGTCAGAGCTTGGTTGTCTCAGGAAATATTCTTGACCAGCAAGTTACTAGGAAGGAGAAGGGATGCATACGTACTGGTTGGGATGGGAGGGGTCAGAAAGATCCATTAGAATTGTAGTCAACTATTTAGAAGTGATGAATTGAAAGTAAAGCCATGCAAAACAAAAGAGAGACACTCATTTTTCTTATTTGGCCATGACTGGTTCTCTCTAAGAAAGAAAAGGCTGCTGTGGCTGCTTTATTCTGAGTTCCATTCCATCCTAGAGTCCTGGAAGATGTTCTGGTTGGATGTCTAAAAATACATATTAGGTCTAGAATGGAAGTTTGGGTAAAAACTTCAAAAATAAGAGGAAAACACTACCAGGCTTCGGTAGACTTGATTAACCCACAGTTTTGCCTGTCTCTGACTTATGCATGTAATTATTTTATGTATTTGTGTATTTATTGATTTGCTTGTTTTTAAACTCATGAGCCTCTATTTCTGGCAGAACATGAAGCCAGGAGCTTTGCCACATTTATCTCTACCACCCCAAATGAGAATAAAAGTACTACTTTATAAGGTTATCATAAGATTAAAGGAATCGATACATTTAACATGTTTTGAATAGTGTGAGAAACAGGCCTTAAGATATGTTAGCCACTGTTTTTGACTAGACCAGAGAGAACTGATGAATTGTCTAAAATCAGTCTCTTCCTAAACATCTTAACCATGTAGAAGCACCACAAAAGAGTTTTCCATATAAAGAGCTGTTTGAAAAAGATTTTCTTGCCTTCATCCCACTATGTCTTAACCAAGTCTACTGGAAACAGAACAGTGCATTGAACAGAGCATCAGTTCTGCAGGCCATTATCTAGTTTCATTAATTTTAATGCTCCTGAAACACCTCATTCAGACAACACAGGCATTTATGTTTTTACCTCCATGTATTCTTTTAAATAGACGTTGTGGTAAAGTTGAAGCCATTTCAATAGAAAAACAAAATATGCATGGTTGATTTACTCTTGTTTCCCAATACTAAAAATAATGAGAGCTATCAATTTAAAACCGAGCAGCACTCTATGCTAGGCATGGTTCTAAGAGATTTTATGTTTGATAATTTAATTTTAAAAACAGTATTATGAAATAGATGTTTTAATCTCCATTGTATAAATGAGTAAATTGGGGCACAGAGAAGTTAAATAATAGTGCAAAGATTGAAAAATTAATACATCATGGAATTGAATCTAAACCAGGAATACAAGCTCATGTTTTATCTTCTAAAATATGGTGCCTTCTTTTTTCTGTTGATCATATTTTTTATTTCTTGAGAGGAAAAAAAGAGTTTATATCCTGTCTTTATAGTACTGCAGGCATTTTTATTCTTGTTTATCATCTTGATAGAAGCATTCTAATTTTTTTATCTTTTATATCTAACACCATAAAATTGTGCTTAAATTACCCACTAGATTTTTTCCCCTCATGTAAATCTGAACTGATATTAAGGAAAGTAAAATAGTCTTTCCATGTTCAAATATTTTGGTCTCTGTGAATATTCCCCTTGAGGGGTTCTCCTCTATACCTCATAAATCATGTAATCACTCTCCGATTTTGTCATGCCAACTAAGTAGTTTTAGATACATCACTAAATGACATGTGATTTATAGTGCTTGTAGGTAATCTCTGATGACAAATATCCTTTAATGTCATCTTTCATAGGTCTAAGTGTCCTTTATTAGTGATTTCTAGGTTTTAAAAAATTGAAATAAATTTTTTTTTAAAATGTTATCAGAACTGTTTCATTTTCCTCATCAGACAGCATATGGATGTGTATTTTATCTGACTTCTCACCAACATCTGATTAACTTTTAATTCCTTAGGTTTAAAAGTAAAATACAATTCCTGTGAACACTCAGAAAAACAAAGGATTGCGATAATGTTTTTCCAACTCTGGTGGGGCTGTGTAGTTTCCTAAAACATGCTTTTAGTGCTCATACTGTTCTTTTAATTTTTATAAAAATACTCAGTAATTTAGATTGAAACATATATATCAAAATATTTTTAAAAGATGCAAAATAGGTCCATCTCTTACCATGCCAATTATTATAACTAATTATTTAAAGATGCTATCATAACAAGATGAGTGCTATACGAAAGGCAATTCTCACAATAATTTGGACAGCTGAAATCAATGCCTGAGAACAAACGTTTGATTTTGCAGTATAAAGTCTAAGACCAGTACATTCTTTAAAAGATACTGGAAATAAAAATCCTTAAAGAAAAATTATTAACAGTGTGTGTGAAGTTATAGCTACTGTTTCCCAAACTTTTCTCATCTTTATCTTTCTATTTGAAGAATACTGTGCTCCTCATACTTGAGGAAGTGTCCCTTGATTCCATGCAAAAACATCTACAAACCTCTTTCCAACTCTTATACTTGATTCTTTCATTTGATTTAACCATATCCCTTTACACTCATACCTGCCAGTCAATGTTGGGTTCCCTAGAATAATACAGTTAGGGATTAGAAGGCCTGTGTTTTGCTGAGGGTGTACTTCACAAAAATTTGTGAAGAAGAAATAAGTCAAAAGTAGAAATAGCCCTGAGCAAGGATGAGATTTTAGATAAAATCTAGCCTTGACCTGGTCCACTGGGGTTGTGTGTGTGGGGGGGGGTCTAGACCATAAGAGTTGTCCCTTTACCCACTCACTTATCCATCTCACGTCCACAAACAGTATGGTGTGCAAACTCCCAATCTCTCTTACATTCACTTACACATGTATTTGTAAGTATACTGTTTACATTTAATAAAATTTAGTATATTTTATATTTTCTTGAGATTTTGCTTTTATTTTTTCCTTAATGTGGCTCTGGGTATATATAGGTCCATGCCACTCTTCTTAAAAGTTGCATAATATTCCAAGGCATAGTTGCATCATATTATGGTTATAACTTCCCCATTGATGAACACAAATCATTTCTGAATATTTACATATAAAAACTAAACTTATAAGCAATATTCTAACTTCACTTTTGTGCATCTTTCTATGGAGTGGTACCAGAGTGGTAATAGAATGGTGAGGATAGAATCATGAATCCTTCGTATTATGCCTATTCGCCCTAACCACCACCCCTAAACTCTGGCAGCCACTGATCTTTTTACTGTCTCCAGAGTTTTGCCTTTTCTAGAATGGCACATGATTGGAATCATACAGTATGTAGCCTTTACAGATTGTCTTCTCTCACCTAGAGTAATATTTACCTAAGTTTCCTCCACTTCTTTTCACAGCTTGGTAGCTCAGTTCTTTCTAGCATTTAATAGTAATTCATTGTCTGGATGTACCACAGGTTATTTAGCCATTCACCTACTGAAGGACTCCTTGGTTACCTCCAAGCTTTGACGAATATGGATAAAGGTACTATAAACATCTGTGTGCAGGTTTTTGTGCAGACATAGCTTTCAAATCCTTTGGGTAAATACCAGGGACTGCAATTTCTGGATCATATGGTAATAGTATATTTAGTTAAAAAAAATTGTGAACTGACTTCCAAAGTGGCTGTACCATGTTTTATTCCCACCAGCAATGTATGAGAGCTCCTATTGTTCCAAGTCCTCACTGACTTTTGTTGTTGTCAGTGTTTCAGATTTTAGCCATTCTAACAGGTGTGTACTGGTATTTCATTGCTGTTTCCCTGATGACATATAATGCAGAGCATCTCTTTATATGCTTATTTGTTATCTGTATGTCTTCTTTAGTGAGGTGCCTGTTAGGTCTTTGTCCCTTTTTAAAACTGGGTCGATTCTTCTTGTTGAGTTTTAAGAGTTCTTTGTATATTTGGAGTACAATCTTTATCAGATGTGTCTTTCTCAAATATTTTCTCCCACTCTGTGGCTAGTCTTCTCATTCTCTTGACATTGTCTTTTGCAGAGCAGAAGTTTTTAATTTTAATGAAGTTCAGCTTATTACTTATTTCTTTCATAGGTTGTGTCTTTGGTATTGCATCTAAAAAGTCATCACCTTACCTAAGGTCATCTAGGTTTTCTCCTATGTTATCTTTTGGGGTTTCACAGTTTTGTGTTCTACATATCAATCTATAATTCCATTTTTTTTGTTAATTTTTGTGAAGAATATAAGGTCTATAACTAGATTCATTTTTCTGTTTTTGTTTTTTGGCATGGATGTCCAGTTCCAGCAACATTTGTTGAAGAGACTATCTTTGTTCCATTTTGCTGCCTTTGGTACTTCGTTAAAGATCAGTAATCAGTTGACTGTATTTATGGGGTATATTTCTGAATTCTCTGCTCTGTTCCATTTTTCTATTTGTTTATTCTTGCAACAATGGCACACTCTCTTGAGTACTATAGCTTTATAGTAAATTTTGAAGTCAGGTAGCATAACCTGACTTTAATATTGTTCTTCTCCTTCAACATTGTGTAGGCTATTATGATTCTTTTTACTCTCCAAATAAACATTAGAATCATTTTGCTGATATTCACAAAATAACATGCTAGGATTTTATTTGGGATTGCATTGAATGTAGATCAAATTGGGGAGAACTAACGTATTGAGTCTTTCTGTCCATGAACAAGGAATATCTCTCCATTTATTTAGTTTTTCCTTGATTTCATTCATCAGTTTTGTAGTTATCAACTTATATCTTGTATGTATTTAGATTTGTGCCTAAACATTTCATTCTTTGGATGCTAATATATATGGTGTTGTTGTTTTTTTTAACTTTCAAATTCCTCTTGTTCATTGCCAGTAGATAGGAAAGCAACTCACTTTTGTATATTAACCTTGTATCATGCAGCACTGCTTATTAATTCCAGGAGATTTTCTGTCAGTTCTTTCAACTTTACTACATAGACGATCATTTCATCAGTGAATAAAGATAGTTTTATTTACTTTCTTCCCATTTGTTTACCTTTTTTTTTTTTTTTTTCATTTAACAAATGTTTATTGAGCCCAAGGCTGAGCACTGGGGCCCAGGATACAAGATGGATGAAGCATAATCCCTGTCCTCAAGGGGCTCATTTCTTTTCTATTTTTATTTTAACATCTTTATTGGAATATAATTGATTTACAATGGTGTGTTAGTTTCTGCTTTATAACAAAGTGAATCAGCTATACATATACATATATACCCATATCTCCTCCCTTGCATCTCCCTCCCTCCCACCCTCCCTATCCCACCCCTCTAGGCGGTCACAAAGCACCAAGCTGATCTCGCTGTGCTATGCAGCTGCTTCCCACTAGCTATTTCACATTTGGTAGTGAATATATGTCCATGCCACTCTCTCACTTCAACCCAGCTTACACTTCCCCCTCCCCATGTTCTCAAGTCCATTCTCTATGTCTACATCTTTATCCCTGTCCTGCCCCTAGGTTCTTCAGAACCATTGTTTTTTTTTAGATTACATATATATGGGTCAGCATACGATATTTGTTTTTCTCTTTCTGACTTACTTCACTCTGTATGACAGTCTCTAGGTCCATCCACCTCACTACAAATATCTCAATTTCATTTCTTTTTATGGCTGAGTAATATTCCATTGTATATAGGTACCACATCTTCTTTATCCATTCATCTGTCATGGGCACTTAGGTGGCATCCATGACCTGGCTATTGTAAATAGAGCTTCAGTGAACATTGTGGTACATGACTTTTTGAATTATGGTTTTCTCAGGGTATATGCCCAGTAGTGGGATCGCTGGGGCATATGGTAGTTCTATTTTTAGTATTTTAAGGAACCTCCATACTGTTCTCCATAGTGGCTGTACCAATTCACATTCCCACCAGCAGTGCAAGAGTGTTCCCTTTTCTCCACACCCTCTTCAGCATTTATTGTTTCTAGATTTTTTGATAATGGCCATTCTACCTGGTGTGAGGTGATACCTCATTGTAGTTTTGATTTGCATTTCTCTGATGATTAGTGATGTTGAGCATCCTTTCATGTGTTTGTTGGCAATCTGTATATCTTCTTTGGAGAAATGTCTATTTAGGTCTTCTGCCCATTTTTGGACTGGGTTGTTTGTTTTTTTAATATTGAGCTGCATGAGCTGCCTGTAAATTTTAGAGATTAATCCTTTGTCAGTTGCTTCATTTGCAAATATTTTCTCCCATTCAGAGCGTTGTCTTTTCATCTTATTTATGGTTTCCTTTACAATGCAAAAGCTTTTGAGTTTCATTAGGTCCCGTTTGTTTATTTTTGTTTCTCTTTCCATTTCTCTAGGAGGTGGGTCAAATAGGATCTTGCTGTGATTTATGTCATAGAGTGTTCTGCCAATGTTTTCCTCTAAGAGTTTTATAGTGCCTGGCCTTACATTTAGGTCTTTAATCCATTTTGAGTTTATTTCTGTGTAAGGTGTTAGGGAGTGTTCTAATTTCATTCTTTACATGTAGCTGTCCAGATTTCCCAGCACCACTTATTGAAGAGGCTGTATTTCCTCCATTGTATATTCTTGCCTCTTTTATCAAAGATAAGGTGACCATATGTGTGTGGGTTTTTCTCTGCGCTTTCTATCCTATTCCATTGATCTATATTTCTGTTTTTGTGCAAGTACTGTGCTGTCTTGATTACTCTACCTTTGTATTATAGTCTGAAGTCTGGGAGCCTGATGCCTCCAGCTTGGTTTTTCTTCCTCGAGACTGCTTTGGCTATTTGGGGGTTTTTTTTGTTTCCAACAAACTGTGAAATTTTTTGTTCTAGTTTTGTGAAAAATACCATTGGTTGTTTGATAGGGATTGCATTGAATCTGTAGATAGCTTTGACTAGTATAGTCATTTTTACAATGTTGCTTCTTCCAATCCAAGAACACGGTTGATCTCTCCATCTGTTTCTATCATCTTTAATTTCTTTCATCAGTGTCTTATAGTTTTCTTCATACAGGTCTTTTGTCTCCTTAGGTAGGTTTATTCCTGGGTATTTTATTCTTTTTGTTGCAATGGGAAATGGGAGTGTTTCCTTAATTTCTCTTTCATATTGTTCATCATCAGTGTATAGGAAAGCAAGAGATTTCTGTGCATTAATTTGTATCCTGCTACTTTACCAAATTCATTGATTAGCTCTAGCAGTTTTCTGGTAGCATCTTTAGGATTCTCTATGTATAGTATCATGTCATCTGCAAACAGTGACAGCTTTACTTCTTCTTTTCCGATTTGGATTCCTTTTATTTCTTTTTCTTCTCTGATTTCTGTGGTTAAAACTTTCAGAACTATGTTGAATAATACTGGTGAGAGTGGACAACCTTGTCCTGTTCCTGATCTTAGTGGAAAAATTTTCAGTTTTTCAGCATTGAGAGTGATGTTGGCTGTAAGTTTGTCACATATGGCCTTTATTATGTTGAGGTAATTTCCCCCTATGCCTACTTTCCGAGGGTTTTTATCATAAATGGGTGTTGAATTTGTCAAAAGCTTTTTCTGCATCTATTGAGACGATCATATGGTTTTTATCCTTCAATTTGTTAATGTGGTTTATCACATTGATTGATTTGTGTATATTAAAGAATCCATGCATTCCTGGGATAAACACCACTTGATCATGGTGTATGATCTTTTTAATGTGCTGTTGGATTCTGTTTGCTAGTATTTTGTTGAGGATTTTTGCACCTATGTTCATCAGTGATATTGGTAGTTTTCTTTCTTTGTGACATCTTTGTCTGGTTTTGGTATCAGGGTGATGGTGGCTTCACAGAATCAGTTTGGGAGTGTTCCTCCCTCTGCTATATTTTGGAAGAGTTTGAGAAGGATAGGTGTTAACTCTTCTCTAAATGTTTGATAGAATTCGCCTGTGAAGCCATCTGGTCCTGAGCTTTTGTTTGTTGGAAGATTTTTAATCACACTTTCAATTTCAGTGCTTGTGATTGGTCTGTTTATATTTTCTATTCCTGGTTCAGTTTCGGAAGTTTGTGCATTTCTAAGAATTTGTCCATTTCTTCCATGTTTTCCATTTTATTGGCATATAGTTGCTCGTAGTAATCTCTCATGATCCTTTGTATTTCTGCAGTGTCAGTTGTTACTTCTTTTTCATTTCTAATTCTATTGATTTGATTCTTCTCCCTTTTTTTCTTAATGAATCTGGCTTTTGTTTATCTTCTCAAAGAACCAGCTTTTAGTTTTATTGATCTTTGCTATTGTTTCCTTCATTTCTTTTTCATTTATTTCTGATCTGATCTTTATGATTTCTTCTTCTACCTTTGGGAGTTTTTTCTTTCTCTAATTGCTTTAGGTGTAAGGTTAAGTTGTTTATTTGAGATGTTTCTTGTTGCTTTCTTTTTTTTTATAGAGCAAGTTCTTATTAGTCATCAATTTTATACACATCAGTGTATACATGTCAATCCCAATTGCCCAATTCATCACACCCCCACCCCCCTGCCACTTTCCCCCCTTGGTGTCCATACGTTTGTTCTCTACATCTTTGTCTCAATTTCTTCCCTGCAACACGGTTCATCTGTACCATTTTCCTAGGTTCCACATATATGTGGTAATATATGATATTTGTTTTTCTCTTTCTGACTTACTTCACTCTGTATGACAGTCTCTAGATCCATCCACGTCTCAGCAGATGACCCAATTTCATTCCTTTTTATGGCTGAGTAATATTCCATTGTATATATGTACCACATCTTCTTTATCCATTGTCTGTCGATGGGTATTTAGGGTGCTTCCATGACCTGGCTATTGTAAATAGTGCTGCAGTGAACATTGGGGTACCTGTGTCTTCTTGAATTATGGTTTTCTCTGGGTATATGACCAGTAGTAGGATTGCTGGATTATATGGTAATTCTATTTTAAGTTTTTAAGGAACCTCCATACTGTTTTCTATAGTGGCTGTATCAATTTACATTCCCACCAACAGTGCAAGAGGGTTCCCTTTTCGCCACACCCTCTCCAGCATTTGTTGTTTGTAGATTTTCTGATGATGCCCATTCTAACTGGTGTGAGATGATACCTCATGGTAGTTTTGATTTGCATTTCTCTAATGATTAGTGATGTTGAGCAGCTTTTCATGTGCTTCTTGGCCATCTGTATGGCTTTTTTGGAGAAATGTCTATTTAGGTCTTCTGTCCATTTTTGGATTGGGTTGTTTGTTTTTTTAATATTGAGCTGCATGAGCTGTTTATATATTTTGGAGATTAATCCTTTGTCCGTTGATTCGTTCACAAATATTTTCTCGCATTCTGAGGGTTGTCTTTTCGTCTTGTTTCTGCTTTCCTTTGCTGTGCAAAAGCTTTGAAGTTTCATTAGGTCCCATTTTTATATTTTTGTCTTTATTTCCATAACTCAAGGAGGTGGATCAAAAGATGTTGCTGTGATTTATGTCAGAGAGTGTTCTGCATATGTTTTCCTCTAAGAGTTTTATAGTGTTCGGTCTTACATTAAGGTCTCTAATCCATTTGGAGTTTAATTTTGTGTATGGTGTTAGGGAGTGTTCTAATTTCATTCTTTTACATGTAGCTGTCCAGTTTTCCCAGCACCACTTATTGAAGAGACTGTCTTTTCTCCATGGTATATCCATGCCTCCTTTGTCATAGATTAGCTGACCATAGGTGCGTGGGTTTATCTCTGGTCTTTCTATCTTTTTCCATTGATCTATGTTTCTGTTTTTGTGCCAGTACCATATTGTCTTGATTACTGTAGCTTTGTAGTATAGTCCAAAGTCAGGGAATCTGATTCCTCCTGCTCTGTTTTTTTCCCTCAATACTGCTTTTCCTATACAGGGTCTTTGGTGTCTCCATACAAATTTAAAGATTTTTTTGTTCTAGTTCTGTAAAAAATGCCATTGGTAATTTGAATAGGGATTGCATTGAATCTGTAGGTTGCTTTGGGTAGTATAGTTATTTTCACAATATTGATCCTTCCAATCCAAGAACATGCTATATCTCTCCATCTCTTGGTGTCATCTTTAATTTCTTTCATCAGTGTCTTATAGTTTTCTGCATACAGGTCTTTTGTCTCCCTAGGTAGTTTTATTCCTAGGTATTTTATTCTTTTTGTTGCAGTGGTAAATGGGAGTGTTTCCTTAATTTCTCTTTCAGATTGTTCATCATTAGTGTATAGGAAAGCAAGAGATTTCTGTGTATTAATTTTGTATCATGCTACTTTACCAAATTCATTGTTTAACTCTAGCAGTTTTCTGCTGACCTTTAGGATTCTCTGTGCATAGTATCATGTCATCTGCAAACAGTGACAGTTTTACCTCTTCTTTTCCAATTCCTATTCCTTTTATTTCTTTTTCTTCTCTGATTACTGTGGCTAGGAATTCCAAAACTATGTTGAATAATAGTGGGGAGAGTGGACAACCTTGTCTTGTTCCTGATCTTAGAGGAAATGCTTTCAGTTTTTCATCATTGAGAATGATGTTTGCTGTGGGTTTGTCATATATGACCTTTATTACGTAGAGTTAGTTTCCCTCTATGCCCACTTTCTGGTGAGATTTTATCATAAATCGGTGTTGAATTTTGTCAAAAGCTTTTTCTGCATCTTTTGAGATGATCATATGGTTTTTATCCTTGAATTTGTTAACATGGTGTACCATATTGATTGATTTGTGTATATTAAAGAATCCTTGCATCCCTGGGATAAATCCCACTTGAGCATGGTGTATGATCCTTTTAATGTGTTGTTGGATTCTGTTTGCTAGTGTTTGGTTGAGGAGTTTTTCATCTATGTTCATCAGTGATACTGGTCTGTAATTTTCTTTTTTTATAGTAATTTTGTCGGGTTTTGGTATCAGGGTGATGGTGGCCTCTTAGAATGAGTTTGGGAGTGTTCCTTCCTCTGCAGTTTTTGGAAGAGTTTGCGAAGGATGCGTGTTAGCTCTTCTCTAAATGTTTGATAGAATTCACCTGTGAAGCCATCTGGTCCTGGACTTTTGTTGTTGTAAGATTTTAAATCACAGTTTCAATTTCATTACTTGTGATTGGTCTGTTCATATTTTCTGCTTCCTACTGGTTCAGTCTTGGAAGATTATACTTTCTAAGAATTTGTTCGTTTATTCCAGGTTGTCTATTTTATTGCCATAATGTTGCTTGTAGTAGTCTCTTAGGATGTTTGTATTTCTACAGTGCCTGTTGTAACTCTCCTTTTTCATTTCTAATTCTATTGATTTGAGTCCTCTCCCTCTTTTTCTTGATGAGTCTGGCTAATGGTTTATCAATTTTGTTTATCTTCTCAAGGAACCAGCTTTTAGTTTTATTGATCTTTGCTATTGTTTTCTTTGTTTCTGTTTCATTTATTTCTGCTGTGATCTTTATGATTTCTTTCCTTCTGCTAACTTTGGGTTTTGTTTGTTCTCCTTTCTCTAGTTCCTTTAGGTGTAATCTTTGATTGTTTATTTGAGATTTTTCTTGTTTCTTGAGGTAGGCATGTATAGCTATAAACTTCCCTGTTATAACTGCTTTTCCTGCATCCCATAGGTTTTGGATCATCGTGTTTTCATTGTCATTTGTTTCTAGGTATTTTTTGATTTCTTGTTTGATTTCTTCTGTGAAATCTTGGTTATGTACTAGTGTATTATTTAGCCTCCATGGTTTTTATTTTTTACAGATATTTTCCTGTAATTGATGTGTAGTCTCGTATCACTGTATTCAGAAAAGATACTTGATATGATTTCAATTTTCTTAAATTTATCAAGGCTTGATTTGTGACCCAAGATATGATCTATCCTGGAGAATGTTCCATTAGTACTTGAGAAGAAAGTGTATTCCATTGTTTTTGGATGAAATGTGCTATAAATATCAAATAAGTCCATCTTGTTTAATGTATCACTTAAAGTTTGTGTTTCTTTACTTACTTTCATTTAGGATGATCTGTCCATTGGTGAAAGTGGGGTGTTAAAGTCCCCTACCATGATTGAGTTACTGTTGATGTCCCCTTTTATGGTGGTAGCATTTGCCTTATGTATTGCGGTGCTCCTATTTTGGGTGCATAAATATTTACAATTGTTATATCTTCTTCTTGGATTGATCCCTTGATCATTATGTAGTGTCCTTCTTTGTGTCTTGTAATAGTCTTTATTTTAAAGTCTATTTTGTCTGATATGAGAATTGCTACTCCAGCTTTCTTTTGATTTCCATTTGCATGGAATATCTTTTTCCGTCTGCTCACTTTCAGTCTTTATGTTTCCCTACATCTGAAGGGGGTGTCGTAGGCAGCATATATCCAGGTCTTGTTTTTGTATCCAGTCAGCCAGTCTATGTCTTTTGGCTGGAGCATATAATCCATTTATATTTAAGGTAGTTATCGGTATGTATGTTCCTATTACCATTTTCTGAAATGTTTTGGGTTTGTTATTGTAGGTCTTTTCCTTCTCTTGTTTTGCTGCCTAAGGAAGTTCCTTTAGCATTTGTTGTAAAGTTGGTTTGGTGGTGCTGAATTCTCTTAGCTTTTACTTGTCTATAAAGGTTTTCATTTCTCTGTTGAATCTGAATGAGATCCTTGCTGTGTAGAGTAATCTTGGCTGTAGGTTTTTCCCTTTCATCACTTTAAATATGTGCCTCCGCTCCCTTCTGGCTTGCAGAGTTTCTGCTGAAAGATCGGCTGTTAACCTTATGGGGTTTCCTTTGTGTGTTATTTGTTGTTTTTCCCTAGCTGATTTTAATATTTTTTCTTTGTATTTGATTTTTGAAAGTTTAATTAATATGTGTCTTGGCATGTTTCTCCTTGGATTTATCTTGTTTGGGACTTTCTGTGCTTCCTGCACTTGACTGACTCTTTATTTTCCCATATTAGGGAAGTTTTCAACTATAATATCTTCAAATATTTTCTCATTCCCTTCTTTCTTTTTCTGTTCTTCTTCTGGGACCCCTATAATTCGAATGTTTGTGCATTCAATGTTGTTCCAGAGGTCTCTGAGACTGTCCTCAATCCTTTTTGTTCTTTTTTCTTTTTTCTGCTCTGCGGTAGTTATTTCCACTATTTTGTCTTCCAGGTCACTTACCCATTCTTCTACCTCAGTTATTCTATTGATTCCTTCTAGAGAACTTTTACTTTCCTTTATTCTGTTGTTCATCATTGTTTGTTTCCTCTTTAGTTTTTCTAGGTCCTTGTTAAACATTTCGTGTGTTTTCTCCATTCTGTTTCCAAGATTTTGGATCATCTTTATTCTCATTACTCTGAATTCTTTTTCAGATAGACTGCCTATTTCCTCTTCATTTGTTTGGTCTGGTGTGTTTTTACTTTGATTCTTCATCTGCTGTGTTTCTCTGTCTTCTCATTTTGCTTAACTTACTGTGTTTGGTGTCTCCTCTTTGCAGGCTGCAGTTTCGTAGTTCCCATTGTTTTTGGTTTCTGACCCCAGTGGCTCAAGTTGGTTCAGTGGTTCGTGTAGGCTTTCTTGTGGAGCGGACTGGTGCCTGCGTTCTGGTGGATGAGGCTGGATCTTGTCTTTCTGTTGGACAAGACTACGTCTGGTGGTGTGTTTTGGGGTGTCTGTGACCTTATTATGATATTAGGCAGCTTCTCTGCTAATGGGTGGGATTGTGTTTCTGTCTTGCTACTTGTTTCGCATAGGGTGTCCAGCACTGTAGTCTGCTGGTTGTTGAGGGGTGCTGGGTCTTAGCATTGAGATGGAGATCTCTGGGAAAACTTTTGCCATTTGATATTATGTGGGGCTGGGAGGTCTCTGATGGACCAGTGTCCTTATCCTGGCTCTCCCACCTCAGAGGCACAGGCCTGACACTGGCCAGAGCACAAAGCCCCTGTCAGCCACAGGGTACAGATCTAAGAGGTGAATCCAGTTCCCACCAGCTCCAGATCCTTGGCTCTGGATGAAAAATCTGTTTTCACCAAGTCGATCCAGGAACTTGTGGGAAGCCGAGAATCCAAGGGTCCAAGAGCCCAGTCCTGATGTTACCCTACAGTAGCTCATGGCAGGTGCATTTACTGTCTCATTGCAGAGAGCCTGCACCAGAGTGCAGCCACCGTCCCCCTTCACACCTGGTGGCTGCTCCTCTTCCTCAGCCACCTCAGCTGCTGCTGCTGCTGCTGGCTCCAGGTGCTTGTTTACCGTTTTTATCCTTTTTCTAATTGCATGGGCTAGAGCTTCCAGTATGATGTTGGAAAGGACTGGTGAGAGGAGACCTCCTTGCCTTTTGCCTGATCTTAGTGAGAAAGCTCAGGTTTCTCACCATTAAGTACAATGGTAGCTGTAGGATTTTTGTAGATACTCTCTATTTAGTTGAGGAAGTTCCCCTCTATTCCTAGTTTACTTAGTTTTTAATAATGAATTGGTGTTTGATTTTGCCAAATTTGTATGCTTTTATTTATATAAGCCTGTGATTTTCCTTTTTAGCCTACTTATTTGATGGATTACATTGACTGATTTTTGAATGTTGAAATAGCATTGCATATGAGAGATAAATTCCACTTGGTCGAGGTGGATAATTCTTTGTACAACTTGTTGGATTCAATTTGCTAATATCTTGTTGAGAATTTTTGCATATATGTTTGTGAGAGACACTGGCTTTTAGATTTTTGTAATGTCTTTGCCTGGTCTTGGTAATAAGATAATGCTGGACTCACAGAATGAATTAGCAAGTATTTCCTCTCTATGAAAGAGGTTGTAGAGAATAGGTATAAGTTCTTCCTTAAATATTTGGTAGAGTTCACCAGGGACACCATCTGGACCATATGCTTTCTGTTTTGGAAGGTTATTAATTATTCATTCAGTTTCTTTAATAGAGGCCTATTAAGATTATCTATTTCTTGTGAGTTTTGGCAGATTGTGTCTTTCAAAGAATTGGTCTATTTCATATAGGTTATTAAATTTGTGGACATAGAGTTCATAGTATTCCTTTTTATCTTTTTAATGTCCATAGGATCTTTAGTGGTGTGCCCTCCTTAATTTCTGATACTAGTAATTTGTGTCCTCTCCTTTTTTTATTCTTGTTAGACTGGCTACAGGCTTATTTATTTTGTTGATCTTTTCAAGGATCCAGCTTTTGGTTTCATTGATTTTCTCTATTGATTCCATTTAAATTCATTGATTTGTGTTCTAGTTATTATTATTTATTTTCCTCTGCTTTCTTTGGATTTAATTTGCTTGTGTTTTTCTGGTTTCCTAAAGTGAACTCTCAGATGATTGACTTTACATCTTTCTTATTTTCTACTATATGCATTCTCTGCTATAAATTTCCCTCTAAGCAGTGCTTTCAATGCATCCCACAAATTTTGATAAATTGGGTGTTTTTTAAATTTTTATACAGTTCAAAATTTCAAAATTTTCAAAACACTCTTGAGTTTTCTTCTTTGACCCATGTGTTATTTAGAAGTATATTGTTTAATCTTCACATATTTTTAGCATAGTCCAATTTTCTTTCTGTTATTCTAGTTAAATTCCACTGTAGTCTGAGACTAGCGATTGTGTGATTTCTTTTCTTCATATTCGTTAAGGTGTATTTTATGACCCAAAGTGTGGTCTATCTGGTGAATGTTCCGTGTGAGCTTGAGAATATTGGGACTTCTGCTCTTGTTGGATGAATTGACCTATAGATCTCAATTATATCCCATTGATTGATGGTGGTGTTGAGTTTAGCTTTCCTTACATATTTTCTGCCTTCAGGATCTGTCCATTTCTAATAGAGGGGTCTGATGTCTCCAATATGATAGTAGATTCATCTATTTCTCCTTGCAGTTGTATTAGTTTTTGCCTCATGTGGTTTGACACTCTATTGTTAGGCACATACATTTTAAGGATTGTTATGTCTTTTTGGAGAATTGACCACTTTATCATTATGTAATGCTTTTCTTTATCCCTAGTAACTTTCTTTACCTGATGTGTACTCTTTCTGAGCTCAATATACATATTCCTTCATTCTTTTGAGGTTTTGAAATGTTAGCATGGTATATATTTTCTCCATCCATTTAATTTTAATCTATATGTGATTTTATATTTAAAGTATGTTTCTTGTAAATAACATTGAGTTCGTCTTGCCTTTTGAGCCACTCTGTCGATCTCTCTCTTTGACAACCATTGAATTTCAAAGTGATTATTGATACAGTTGAATTAATATTTGCCACATTTATATTCATTACTATTTTCTATTTATTGCCTTTGTTTTTATTTCTATTTTTATCCTTTACACTTTTCCTGACTTTTGTGGTTTTAACTGAGAATTTGATATAATTCCATTTTTTATCCTTTTTTAGAAAATTTTAGTGGTTGCCCTAGAGTTTGCAATATACATTTACAGCTAATCCACATCCACTTTCAAATGACACTATACCACTTCACAGATGGTGTGAGTGCCTTATGATAACAAAATAATCGTAATTCCTACCCTGTCCCTTCTATGATTGCTGTCATTTATTTCACTTATATATAAACATACCTAATGAAATACATTGTTGGTATTATTTTGAACAGAGTTTCTGTTAGATTAATTAAAAATAAGAAAAATAAGTGTTTTAGTTTTACCGTTAGTTATGTCTTCTTCATTGATCTTCCTTTCTTTATGTAGATCTGAGTTTCTGATTTACACTTTTTCCTTCCCTCTAAAGAACTTCTTTTAACATTTTTTGCGAGACAGTTTTACTGGCAACAAATTTCCTTATTTTTTGTTTATTTGAACAAGACTTTTTTTTTTTTTTCATTTTCACTTTTGAAGGATAACTTTGCAAGGTGCAGAATTCTAGGTTGGTAGTTTTCTTCTGTCAACACTTCAAATATTTCTCTCCATTCTCTTCTTTCTTGCATGGTTTCAGAGGATAAGCAGGGTGCAGTTCTTATCTTTGCTCCTCTATAGGTAAGATATTTTCTACCTCTGACGTCTTTCAGAATTTTTAAAAAATCTTTGATTTTACTGAAGTTTGAAAATAATATGTCTAGGTGTAATTTGGTGGGGCTAGGGGAGCATTTGTCCTGCTTGGTGTTCTCTGAGATTCTTGGATCTATGATTTGGTGCCAGACATTAATTTGGGAAAATTCTCAGGCATTATTGTTTCAAATATTTCTGTTCTTTTCTCTCTTTTCCTTCTAGTACTCCCATTATACAAATGTTTCACCTTTTGTAGTTGTCTTGTAGTCCTTTGTCGTCTGTTCTGCTTTTTAATTTTTTTTCCAGTTTTTGTTCTCTGCTCTAGGTTTTCAAAGACCCTATTGATAGGTCCTCTAGCTCAGAGATTATTTCCTCACTTGCATCCAGTCTACTAATGAGCCCATTAGAGGCATTCTTCATTTCTGTTAATGTTTTTTACCTCTAGCATTTCTTTTTAGTTATCTTAGACTTTCCATCTCTCTGCTTACATTGACCATCTGCTCTTGCATGCTATCTACTCTATCCATTAGAGCCCTTAGAATATTAATTACAATTGTTTTAAATTCTCTGCCATTTCCAACATCTCTGCCATATCTGGTTCTGATGTTTGCTCTGTCTCTTCATTTTGTATTTTCTGCCTTTTGGCATGCCTTGTCATTTTTTTTTTCTCAGTAGCTGCATATGATACACTAGGTAAAGGAACTTTTATAAATAGGACTTTAGCTATGTGGTGGTGAGGTGTGAGGTTTTAGGAAGTGACTTTTAGCAAGGCTGTGCCTCTGGAATGTAAACTGCCCAGAGTTTCTCAGGTTTTTTCCAACCTTCTCAGGTGGGATAGGATAGCTAGAGTTGACATAGTTCTGCTCTGGTAAGCCAAGACTCCCTGTATTTGCTTGTCTGTATTTCCAACCACTTGGGAACAGTGGTTTGCCCTATGTCCTCTCGTCTTTTATTGATCCAAGGTGAGTGTTAATTTTTTAGTCTTTTCAGCTTTTACTTGTTATTTGAATAGAGTGACAATGTCCAGGTCCTCACATGTGGAAATGGAAACTGGAAGTATGCTCATTATTTTTTTGCAAATTTATTTGTGTGTTTGTTGTATTGAGTTTGGGTGTTCTTTATATATTCTTGATACAATTCCTTTTTCAGATATACTGTTTACAAATATTTAATATGTTAGTGTTCAGCTTTTCTTTCTGATTTTTTTAAGAGTAACTTTCACAGAACATAAGTTCTTATTTCAGTAGTCTAATATTCCATTTATGTATTTTATGAAGCATGATTTTGGTATCATATTCAGGAAACATCTGCTTAAGCTTAAAAATAATTTCTATTGTTTCCCCCTTTAAAATTATATGGTTTTAGGTTTTACAATTAGTTCTATGACCCATTTTGAATAACTTTTATATGGCATTAAATGTAGGAATTCATTTATTTATTGTATATAGATATCTAATGGTTTCAGCAATACATGTTAAAAAGATGATCTTTCTTCCACTTAGTTTCCTTTGCAACTTTGTCAAATATCCACATATAGTACATGTGTGGGTCTATTTCTTGACTTTATGCAGCTCCAGTGATCTATTATCATGCTAAAATCACATTGCATTATTATAATAATTTTATAATACATATAGAGGTCAGGTAATGTAAATTATCCAAGTTAGTTCTTTTTAAAAAATGTTTTGATTATTCCAGAGTCTTTGGATTTTCATCCAAATTTCAGACTCTGTTTGTCAATTTCTTCAAAAATATTTTCTGGATATTAATTAGAACTATATTACTACATTGAATCAGTAGATTGATCAAGAAAGAGTTAGCATCTTAACAATTTTGAAGCACGAGATCATGAACACAGTATGCTTTTCCATTATTTAGGTCTTGTGAATTTTTCTCAACACTTGTTTATATTCTGTCATTACACAGGTCTTACACATCTTTTTTTGGAATTATCCTTAAGATTTATACTTTTATGCTGTCATAAGTGGTATTCTGTATCTAATTTCAATTTCAGTTGGCCGCTGCTAGAAACAAAATTGATTTTTCTATATTGATCTTGTATCCTGTAATGTTACTAACTTCACTTATTAGTTCTAGTAGCTTTTGTGTATATCCTAGGATTTCCACATAGACAATTATGTCATCCACAAATAAAGACTTTTACTTCATCTTTTCATTCTATCAGTTATCTAGGGCTGTATAAGAAAATACTCCAAAATGCGGTGACTTAAAACAATGATATATCATTGCTTACAATTTGTGTGTTAGTGGGATGGTTTTCTATTGATACTGCCTGGACTCACTCATGTGACTGCATCAGAATTGCCTGTGTGTTACCAAATTTCTATGGACAGAAAACAGACTGAGAAAGTTACTTAGTGGAAAATATGATCCATTTCTTATGGAAAGGAAGGAAGTTTAAGACCTCTTGATGGAAGGAACTATGAGTGATATTTTCATTTAATCAGAGTATTGATATATTATATTTTTACATATTGCTTGATTCTAATTATTAATATTTTAAATAAATTTTGCTCTGGAGTTTTTAAGAATTTTGTCTTATTAAACGTATTACAGTAATAATCATTAAATGTCAATGAATATTAATAATCTAACATGAAGTAATCTAAAGATCTATGGTGATAGTCTATCTTTATTGTTGATATCGTTCATTTATTCTTCTTTTCTACTTGATCAGTCTTGCAAAGGGTTATTAATTTTATTATTCTTTTTGAAGAATCAACTTTTGGCTTTCTATGCTGTCTACCTGTTTTCTATCCCAATGATATATGCTACTTACCTATGTATTTATTCCTTTTATTTATCTTTGTTCGTTTTACACTTTTCTTGTAGCATTTTAAGAAGGAGGACTAGAAATTCTATTTTTTTAACAAAAGTACTGAAAACTATAGTTTTCCTTTTTGGCAGTTGCTTATCAGCATTTCACAGATTTTTTTATACAGTGTCTTTTTAATATCATTTGTTTTAAAATACTTTAAATTTTTCTTACTTTACTGTGACTATAGGTTATATTGTTTAATCTTTAACTATTTGAGAATTACTAGATATATTTTATTTTTTTTAATTAAAATTGTGTAAGTCGGAAACTATACCCTTTATAATTTCCATCTTTTAGACTTGATTGAGATGTGTTTTATGGTTCAACATATGGTCTATTTTGCTAAGTGGTCTATATGCACTTGAAAAGAACATGTTTGCTGCCATAGCTGAAAATAATGTGCTATAAATTGGGTCATAGTTTGGCAATTTCTTACAAAACTAAACATATTCTTACCATATGATCCAGCAATTGTGCCTCTGGGTATTTACCTAAGGAGTTAAAAACTTATCCACACAAAAACCTGTACACAGATGTTTATAGTAGCTTTATTCATATTTTCCAAAACTTAGAAGCAACCCAGGATATTCTTCAGTAGGTAAATAAACTGTGATCTATCCAGACAATGGACTAATATTAAATGCTAAAAATAAGTGAGCTATTAAGCCATGAAAAGACAAAGAAAACTTAAATGCGTACTACTAGGTAAAAGAAGATAATTTGTCGAGGCTATATACTGTACGATTCCAACTATATGACATTCTGGGAAAGGCAAACTATGGAGACAATACAAAGATGAGCAGTTAATAGGGGACAGCAGGGTGGGAGAAATGAATAGGCAGAGAAACTTTAGGACAGTGAAAATACTCTGTATGATATAAATAATAATGGCTATATGTCATTCTACTTTTTCTAAATCCACAGAATATACAACACCAAGAGTAAACCCTAAAGTATATGGACTTTGTTTATTACGATGTGTCAATCTAGGTTCATTCTTGGTAAAAATGTACCATTCTAGTGAGTGATGTTGATAATGGGGGAAGCTATGCATATGTGTGGCAGTAGGTTGATAGGAAATATCTGTACTTCCTCTAAATTTTGTTGTAAAACTAAAAGCTGCTCTTAAAAATAAAAAGGTCTTAAAAATAATAAATTGGGTCATAATGGTGTAAATGTTGCAGTCTTTTATATCCTTATATTTTTTCCATATTATTCTACTTATTATTGAGAGAGAAGTGTTAAAGTCTTCAAGTATGATAGTAGATTTGTCTGTTTTTTTCAATAAGTCTGTTAGTTGATTGTAAGAGATTAGACTATATATATTTTAAATACACACTCATTAGGATTTGGAGTTGACATTTACTGAGTTGGGAAGAAATCTGCTGTGTATCTTGTGATATCAGTGGATCCAAGAGATAAAGTGATTTAAACTATGTTTGTGGGTAATATATGGTGGGAATGGGAAAAGTAACGGAAATTGAAAAGTTTGAGGAAACAGAGTTGTAGAAGAATTACTGAAGTTAATGTACCATCACTGTGATTGGACTCAGAATTCTCCTAGAAATCTTATTCAGTAAATACCTTTGTGAAAAATCTCTTTAGCATTTATATATTCAGCTAGAAATGTATCATTTTATTTGTTGACATATTACTTCGATTTACTTTTGTATTATTTTCTATTTGACTTTACCTAAGTCTATTTTAAATTCTAAAGTGGAGTACTTGCTCATTATTTCTTTTTCATTTCTCCATGGTGCCTAGTGTTCTATAATCTATACAAATATGAGCTTATGAATCACAAATTACCTGCGTTGAAAGGAATATCAAAGACCATCTAATCTGACTACTATCCTTAGTGAGATTCCACACTACCAAATACCCACTAAAGAATGACCAGCCTTTGCTAATACATTTCCCATAACAAGAATTTATTCTCCCTTGAAAGAGCCAATTCCTTTATTGATCTACTAAAAATTATACTCAACATTGACTGAAAATAGGTTTTACTTTGTAATATTAATCAGAATATATACTTCCATAATTTTTATAAAATACATAAATTAAAAAATCTTCTTCACAAAATAAATAACCATGGGGTTGATAATTTGCTCTATATGTCTTTCAGGTTATCTACATAAGCATGTATATGCACCTATGCACAAACTGGCAAATCTAGGTATCAAAGTTCTGTTTCCAGGGCTATTGGAAACATCAGGTTTATACAGTTGTAGAGCAGGATATTATTAAGATTCAACTGAAATTGAACCAAGAACTTTCTAAGCAAAAATCAGTGAATAAATACATGAATAAATTAATGAATGGATGAGTTTATTCTTTATTGTCTCATTTAGCTGATGTTTGTTGGCAAATCCGAACTATGTCCCAAATGATCACTTGAACTACAAGGACCGCAAATAAGGGAGAGGTGGTTGTCCTGAGAAACATGCATTTTGTATTTGTTCTTCTGTCAGAAGTAGGGAAAATGGACAAGAAAATACAACAAATATCCACTAAAGTGAACAAGAATTTGTAACAAGGAATGTACGGAAAATTAATTTCAGTACAGGGAGCTGCAAGATCAACCAATGGTCTGTTTTGTGGCAGGACTTGTTACAGGCTGGTTCCCAAGGACCTTGATAAAGCAGCAGAAGCAGAGTGGTGTCCATGACCTTGTTCTCAAAGTACTTTATTAAGATGTTGACCACAGTTTCAGATAGAAATAAATTCAAGCCATACAGCTCAATTTGTGGTTTATAGGATATGGTTAGCATTTCATTACCGTTGTTATGCAATGGTGACATATGCATTCTGTATCTTTAAAAATGCTATTTACTTAGTATATTTTATTATGCAATACATTATAATGTATACTTTAGTGTACTCTTTATGTAAGGCCAGATGCTACAAGTATTATAGTCATCATTGGTGAGTTAACTGCCATCAATTGTATAATGGTGTTTAAATAATTTTAGTAAACTGTTCTTATCTGTTATAAAAATGTATATTACCTTTTGTTATATTTTTGAAAATACTGATCCTATTAAACTAACTCTGTGATCCAGTGGTTCAAGATTAAATATTTAGTATTAACTTGTTTTTGTTTTTCTACAAATGTTTCTGTTTTTTTTTTCTCAATGTAGGTCATTATATTTCATAATAATCTTATTTAAATAAGTAGTCTTTCTTGTGCTATCATGAAATGGCAGTCTCCAAGCATTTCTCATAGTTCCTTGGTGGGATGGTCACTTAAGGATCAAATTAGAGCTCACTCAACCAGATCTGTGGTAACAACGGTTACAAGGCTGCAGTTCTCCTTTTCAGATTTACAGAGCACCCAGGTGGAGTTCATTACTGTGAATCACTCAGCATAGTCCTCTGGCAGCAGATTAAGAAAACAGTCTAAATTAGAGATGGCTGCACTGTTAAACTTACTCCTCGTTCAAAATGTAAGACCCCCTACGCTTAGCCACATACCTCTTATCTGTAGTAACCTTCTATCCAGGGAGGTCTCTATTACTATTTGCTGCTGTAGTTGTACAATACCTAAAATATTTATGAATCTGAAAGCTGAAAAATTACAGATTTTCAGCTAATACATTCCACGGCTGCATGTTCTTGGTTTGCAAGTTTATAACTGGGATTTTACTATTAACAAATTCCTGCTTTTGAGCAATTGGATATATTTCTCCAACTCTCTGTGTTGCCCAATCTGTTACTCTCACTCCCCAGCCTGGGATGGATACAATGGTGGTACAGCCACTGCGGAGGGGAGGAGAAGGGATGGATGGAACTATATGCCATCAGTCACCAACAGCCCCTCTGGCTGATTAAGTGGCAGGTGTTAATAGGAACCCAGGGGAGTGCTCTCCAGTTCCCTTTAGCTGGAATCATAGTGACATGATTCAAGGCCTGAAGGGTTTGGGGCCCTTATAGGGAGGGGGAAGGGAAGAGGACTTGTAAAGTGGAAAATAATAGAAGACTATATTGTTTTGAAAGACCTCTCCTAGTGCTTGAAAGATTTGCAGTTTTTGAAGACTTGAACAATGAAAATTCTGATACAGATATGTCAGGCATTAAAAAAAGAAAGGAAGAGATGTACTAACCTTTAAAAGCACTGCTTGCTCTCTATAATTTTTGTTTTATTGGAGCTTTATTATAAATGATATTATAAAATTTAATGCTTGTTTTGAACAGATATTTATTAGGTAAATATACAAAGAATTTGATGTTATAAAAACATTATAAAAAGATGTCATATAGCCCTTTCAAAATTGCAAAGCATATGCTTATACATAAAATGTAAAAGATCAATAGATGTGATTGATAATCCAAATCAGTGATGATTATTAAACTATAACAAACTCCAGATTTTTGTTTTATCTGTAAAATTAATTTGAATCGTTTGTGTATCAGAGGAGGTTTTGTAAAACTTAAGTTTTAACTTTGATATACATAGTATCAAAATATCTTAATACCCCCAAATATTATCATGCTTCCTTCTGTTTGCTAAACACCTACCCCTTGATTAATTATTACTGGACTACTAACGCCATTGATTATTTTTGGTACTTTAATAAGTAAAATTATTTTATGGTTAGATTTTGTACTTGATATAATACACTATATATTCTTTTGTGCTTACTGTAGTTTACTTAACATGTTTGTGACATTCATGGATATTTCTGTATGCAGTTATATTTTATTATTATTTTTGTGTAGTATATAATTGGGTGAATATACTGTAATTTATTTATATACTGTAAAACTGATGGCTATTGAATCCTTCCAAAATGGATATTAAGCATAATGTTGGTGAGAGCATTCCAATCCATGTCTTTTGGTGAGGATAGGTACACATTTCTATTTGGTATGAACCTAGGAGTGGAATTGCTGGATCATAGGGTACTCAACAATAGATGCTCACCTTCAATAGATGTTGCCAAGGAGTACTTTCACTGGTGATGCCATCAGGTCCTGTGTGTGTGTGTGTGTGTGTGTGTGTGTGTGTGTGTGTGTGTGAGAGAGAGAGAGACAGAGAGAGAGAGACATAACTATTTTTTTCCAATTTATAAAACTGTGAAATTTATTTGCATGAGGTAGTAGATAATACCTTCTCTCCCTTGATTTTTTTTCATTCCTGTTATAGACAGTTTTTTTCTCTTTGTTTTTTAATAGTTGTTCCAAACGTATTTCATTTTTATGACCTTTTCAAAGAAGTACATTTTGTTTTTTTTTTTTTTCTTTTATTACGGGCCTCCTGGCGACAACTTTTCTGTTTGTCTGAAAATTAGTTTACAACTTTATTTCAATATCATTTTTCAAGGATTTTTAAAATTTTTTTGAAGAGAGAGTTCTGAGTTGGCAGTTATTTTTTATTTCAGCACTCTAAGTATTTACCCCATTGACTTCTGAGTACCATGATTTCTAGTGAGAACTCAGATATCAGTCTATCTCTTTCCCTCTCTCTCTCTCTCTCTCTCCACCTGCCCACTCTTTGAAGGCAATGTGTCTTTTCTTTGGATTTTTTAAAAATTAATTTTTATTGGAGTATAATTGATTTACAGCGATGTTAGTTTCTGCTGTACAACAAAGTGAATCATTTATACATATATCTACTCTTTTTTAGATTCTATTTCCATATAGGTCATCACAGAGTATTGATTAGAGTTCCCTGTGCTATAGAGTGGGTTCTTATTAGTTATCTATTTTATATATAGTAGTGTGTATATGTCAATCCCAATCTCCCAATTTATCCCTCCCACCCCCGCCTTTCACCTTTGGTAACCATAAGTTTGTTTTCTACATCTGTGACTCTACTTCTGTTTCGTAAATAGGTTCATTTGTATCATTTTTTAAGATTCCACATATAATAGATATCATGTGATATGTGTCTTTCTCTGATTTACTTCATTCAGTATGATAATCTCTAGGCCCATCCATTGTGCTGCAACTGGCATTATTTCATTCTTTTCTTATGGCTGAGTAATATCCCATTGTGTGTGTGTTTGTGTGTGTGTGTGTGTATGTGTGTATATATATCACATTTTTGGATTTTTTTGAGATTCTTTCTTTTGTCTTTGGTTTTCAGCAATTTGACTCTGATGTGTCTAATTGCAGTTTTTTAAATATTCTGCTTGTGGTTGCTGAGTTTCTTGAATATGTAGGTTGATAACTAATATCAGTTTTTGGAAATGTTCTGCTATTATTTCTGTGGTGTTGCTTCTACACCATTACTTCTCTCCTTTCCCTTTCTTATGCTCTGATTGGATATTTTCTCTTGATCTCTCTTCAAGTTCAGTAATCTTTGGTTTGGTTTTATCTAATTTGATGTTCAACCATTGAGTTCTTAATACATATATTGGTTTTTCAATGCTATAGTGCCCATTTTATCCTTCTTTATAGATTTCTTTTTCCACTGATATGTTCTATCATTTTTTCTATTTTGTCTTTTTCTATATTTTATTTAACAAATTACTGATAGATATTTCAAAGTCTTTGCTGCTGTCTTCAATATCTCAATTATCTAATAGGTCTGTTTCTATTCTCTTTTTTTGCACTTGAATAACAATCAAATTTTCTTTATTTTTCACATTTACAGTAATTTTTGGATGTATGCTAGAATTTGTATATTAATTAACCATGGGCTTCAGATGATATTATCTTCCAAAAGAGTTTTCTCTTTTTCCCTCTGTTAGATAGTTATGGTGAAGGAGAAATAACATCAATCCAATTAGTGATTGAAGCAGTTGAAAATACTTTGCAGTTTTAGTAAGACTAGGTCTTCCTATGGTCCGTTCCTAATTCTAGAATGTGGTCTTTGGAGCTTTCAAGAGGGTGCCAAGAGGTGGCTTTTCCTCAACCCTGAAAAGAGTGTTAGAAATTGAGCTCTGTTCTTTAGACTTCTCAGCATATTCCTCTAGTCTCCAACACCAAGAAACCAAATCTGACAAATATCTTGAGAGTGAGAATAACCCTGTGCTTGAAACTTGCCTCTACCCTAGTAGATATTTGTTTCCTAAGTACTTATGACTATGGGAGATTTACTCATTTTAAAAGTGTTTGTCCTAGCTCTCCATCATGTTGTGCTATTGCTAAAATTCCAGGTTGTTCCTCCAGCTGCATGCAGCTAGGGCTTGAATGTTTGCTTCTTTTCCCCCCAGTAGAGGCTCATCACTTATACTAGTCATAATGTTCAGCCCAAGCCTACAATTACCCAATGCCTTTGCCGGGGGTGGGGGGCAGGGAAGGAAAGTTAGCTTACCTTTGAAGGGCTCTCTACTCTCTTGTACTTCATTCATCTAGTCTGTTGCAATGATGTCTTTAAATATTACAGTTTAATCAGGGTTTCCTAGTTTTATAGTAGGACCATTATCTTAATATGATCTACTGTATCATATGCAAGAACAGAAATTAAAGTAATTATATTTATTAGGTCCAAATAAATGTTGTGTCTTCATCCTACTAAGAAAAAGAGAGGTTCTTCCTTTGGAACTTTAAATCAGGGGTATGCCGGTAACTGTTTAAAAACCAGTTCTGCAACAGGGAAGGCGGAGTGGGGGAGAGTAAAGCCCAGATTTGTAGGTTTGCTCGTTTCCATGGTGAAAATCTTCCCATCATGGTGAGTTTCAAACTACCCACATGACGGTACTGAGTGCAGAATTAGGAAAAGATGCACAGTCCTGCTTAAATCAGTGCCTAGAGTTGCAATATGTTGAGATGATTTTCTGTAACAACTAAGGGTTGAAACCATAACTTTTTCTAATATAATTTTGGAATTGAATCATGTTGACCTCTCAAGAGAAAAAAAAAAATCAAGTTCAAAGGAACTCAAACTTTGGACTTATATGAACTCAGTCATTGAAAAACAGTAATTATGCTGTTAATCATTGGTATCTACTATTTTATAGGTATTATTTCTCATCATTATAATCCTCTTAATAATTTACTGGTTGTCCATTAACAAGATGTTTATAGCAATAAATACAAAATGAATTCTATATACATGATAATAGTTATGATGTCTTGAATATTTTCCCTTGAGCCATTATAAACAGCAACAGTTATAGAGCTGTGTCAAGGGTATTTTTAATTGAATATTATTACAATTAAATTATAACAGAACGCTGTAAAAATAAACAAAATTGTTCTTTTTTTAAAAAGAAGAATGTATAACATTCAAAAGACCCCAAAATAAATTACTATATTAGAGAATATTGAGAAGTCCTATTTCTCTGGCTCCATAATTAGAAACTAAAACTTGGTGATTAAGAGGAAAAGGTAATTACCCCACATTTTAAGAGAGAAGAAAATAATTTGTTTCCGGGTAGCCTATCCAGGGCTTTTAGCAGGCAGCAGAATTGACTCTCAAAGGGTCCCAAGTAAACTTGAAATGAATAAAAAACAAGAAATAAAGAAAGGAAGAAATAAAAGAAAGAAAAGGAAACAGTGTTATATAGTTTACTTCCCCAACTGGGAGGCATAGAGAAGAGGATTGTGTGGCCAGGAAAGGCTAGATGGGCAAACAATTCCAAGAATTGACCCACACAAGGAAGCCCTTCTTCCATCATCAACTGCTAAAAGCTGCAGCCTGCATCCCTATCATAGGACACCAAAAACTACCACTAGACCAGTTGCCATTGCTGAACTCTGAATTCAGTCCTGCTGTACCTACCATAACCAGAGAATATTCCATGTGATTAAGGGGACCATACTATCTATTGTCCAAACCAGGACTCCTGAGAGTAGAAGAGGTTATTAATAATTAAACTGAGACAATATGCATGAATCAAGGCAATCTCAGGTAAAACAGGATGTATGATTACTCTTAGAATTCTCAAGGTGCCGGGGCTGCAACTGAGGCTCCAGATTTGAGGAACCTGCCCCATATGCCCTATCATTGCTGACAAAAAAACAAATATTCATACCTGATATTTTCAGCTTCTAAGCTGAGAATTTCCCTCCTTTTGTGGGGGTAATTCCCCAAAGGAAAGAGGTTCTAGAAGCTTGATAGGCAAAAAGGATGACAAATACAAATTACATCAGCTTGAAAGTGATTTATGGTTCATCAAACCAAGATAGTTGAATTAAAATAAATTCATGACATTAAAGTAAGAAAACATTACCATCTGAGTGACCATACAAATTCTTTTTTATTCTGAATTGTACCTGTCTTAATTTTTGCATATTTTTCCTGACCTAACAATTTAAAGTGATACAGTAGTATATAAAGTTTGCTACTATCTATGATGACTGAATTAGTTGATTTTTAATGGTGTAGCTTACATTAACATTATTCAGCTCACTGAAACATTGTTTCAATCTTTAAAGCTTCCCAGTTTGCCCACAGATAATTAATTCCACCATCTGATAGAATCCTAAGAAAAATTTGTCATGATCTACTCATTCTGGATTTTTCAGGAATACTCATGCATTTGTTCACTTCCCAGTGTTGCTTGATCTACTTCCATGCCTTCTCACCTCCATTTACTCTTCACATCTCAGCTCAAGTTTTATTCCCTCTGACTCCCATGGTGAATGTGCTTAGAGTGCCATGTGACAGTATTTTATAGCACTTAACATGATTGTAATTTTATGATTAAATTATGTCTCCCTCACCAGATGGATAATTCCAAGGGACCAGAATATTATACCTTTGGCCTCAATTCCTTAACAAGCAGAATACCTGGCATATAATAGGTGCCCAATACATATTTGTTGAATGGACAAATGAATTAAAAGTGAATAAAGATAGTTCAATTTCAAAAAAAGTAAAAGGCAATCAATAAATATTAGTTGAACCAAACTAAATAAATTAAATATGTTTATCACTTATGACAATCACCCATCAACTTTTATCTTCATATCAATTCTGTGGTTTTGTTGTACAAAACTATTGGCAGGTAGATTTAACTACTAATATTATCATCAGTGGACAGATGAGAAAATTGAGAGTTTAAGAACTGGGATGATACCTCAAGAATTATTTATCAAACTAATGACTGGAGGATATGTTCTAAATGGTACTAAATTTGTACTAAGTTCAGGGGCCAAAGAACTAATAGAAAGTGAAAATTCCTTTCTCTCTCTTAATGGAAATCTGTAGAGTATCTTAGACTTTTGGCTAAGATATTACATATGACTAATGGCTACTTAGTAATACCTACTAAATAAGTGATTAGGAGTGCTAATATTTGTTATGTTAAACTAAACTATTAATTTAGTAAACTTGTTCATAAATCTAAGTTAGTATTTGGGGAAGAATTCTCACTATCACACAATGTTTGGCAACACAGTAAAGCTATTCCTGCACTTCTGTATTTTTAAATAATTGGAAATCTTGCAACTTTAGTGGAGGACTTTTTGTAATCAGTACATGACCAGAATTATTTTGATTGTGTTGTGGTTTTGAATGACTGCTATTCTTGCAAACACAAATTATAACAGATTTATCTTCATCATTATCCAGTCCATTTGTTGGGTTGATATTTGAGTGAACACCCCAATTTGGGAACCACTAATATGTGGTAATTTTCATATGTAAGATTACCATAACTGAAGCTTGTCTCTCAAACTTTACTTATTAATGGCAATAAAAGGGTTATTTTAAAATGTTTATCCTAAATCATTCAGTAGGTCTAGAGCTATGACTTGTAACCTGTTTGTAACATAAGTATCCCCAAGGTATTCTATTTTATGTTGTCCAAGGACAGAACTAGAGAACCAGTGATAAAAATATGGTACATGTGCAGCAGTTCAAATGAGAATTGTCATAAGTGTATCCCGAAAGCAAATTATAGGATGTGCATTATCTCCTGCTGTAAATTGATTAGCTTTATCTTCTCAGATATTTTAAATTTCTCCATTGGAGATTTTTCTGCCTCCTTAACTCAAGTAAAAAATTTTGAGACCTACTATCTTAAACAAATGCATCTCAGCCACAGGGTTTTATCCTATTTTTGTGCTACAAGCAACTGGTTGGCCCTTTCAAGTAACTTATCAGTAATAATAAGGTAATGAAGTTTGAAAATGACTTACACATCATAATATATTTACATGTAAAAATTAGAGTAGTTTAAAAATTGTATCATAAAACAACCATTCTTATTCTCTTGTGTTCAGATAGATCTTCACATTCTTGCATTAGGCCAAGAGGGTTAACCAGTATAGGCAAAGTTAATTCTGTAGAGAAAAAACATATTAACATTGGTAAGACTTGGAGACTTATTTTTTCCAAATATATACTTATGCATAATTATTACAATATATTGGATAGTCAATCAATATATTAACATTTTTCTTGAAATATAGCATTTTACCAGTTACAAATATTTTAATGTAATTGATTAATCAGGCTTTTAAAGGAATTGTCAGTATAACTTAGAAGAACTCTCATACATTTAGAAAGGTAAAGTTGGTAATAGCATTAGTTATGTACAATAGATGCAAATTGAGAATAAAAATCTTCCCCAAAATATGACTCTAGGAGGATAAATATTCATGAACCCTTGTCAAATAACAGGTATATTAAAATATATTTAATTAGTCTTTAAAGAAGTAGAAGTGGTTCTGAAAAGCTTAAGAGCAATTGGAAATAATTTGTTAAAATGAAAATAATTTAAAAATATAAACTTGAAGGTAGGTATCTTTAGGTTTCTTACAAAACTGATTAAACCAGACTTAACCTCTTTTTTCTGCCTAAGGTCATTATCACAGTTTCTCCAGTATTAAAGCAAGAAATACAATATGGAAAGCTTTAGCAGTTTGGGGGAAATGAGAGTAAAGTTAAAACTTAATCTATAACTCAAAATAACAGACTTCAGAGGAAGTTCCAAAAAGGGACTTTAATTAGCTCTGTAAATTGGTAAGCTTTGTTCAATTTCATATGATGGCTTTGAAGAAGTAACTTTTGAGTCTAGGCATAGTCTTCCCCATATTCTCTGGCATCCCGATTAACCAAGTATTACCATATACATCGTAGTTTCCCAGATTGTATTCTGCATAAATGTGTTAGTAAGACTCATGATAAAACAAACATGACTGGAACAAAGTTAAGTTTCTTCAGTTAAAACGCCCAGAACATCTAATAGCTAACATGCATTGAGACTCTCTAAGAGAGGGAAGGGTAGGGTGTGGCAGGAGCATGGAGGGGGCAGAGAGAGGCAGAGACACAGAGAGAGAAATACTGAGAATCCAAACTAACTTGAACATGCTGTTTGACAATTGCAAATGTGCCATTGTGCCATTTCTTCTGAAATAGCAATCACATTAAACTTTGCTAACATTTTTTCTTCCAGATTTGTAAATCATCAAGCTCACTCCATGTCTATTTCTCTTTAAACTTAAGAACTCGCACCTTAATGAGACTCGATGTTCCTCAGAGATCCAAAATCTTTAAAATATTATTTATTGATATTTCCTGCCTTAGAAAGCTTTCTGCAGCTTTTTTACAGTTTTCCAAAAGTGCAGGTGGCCAAATCATTTCTTTTAGGAGTATGCAGATTGCTGCTCCTCAAAGCCTGTTCACTCAATGAGGCTAAATACACATCCATGCAAGACAAGGACGGTATTGAGTCAGAAAAATCCTGAAGGACCAAAAGACCAAAATAAACATGTTTTCAACTCTTCTGACATCTGGTACTCAATATGAAATAGCAATATTGAAAATTTGCTAAAAGATGCTTATTTTAAAAGTTTGATTCAAATAATTATATATTAGTCTCTACCAGTATCATTGAGATAGTGATACAGAGAAGACAGTTCACTAGTGTGTTCAATTCAACAAAGCTATTCTAAAAATAATACTTTATTATAGTACAATTTAGACATGATGATTCATTTAAAAATATTTTTTGTTTGTAACAAGAGGACGTTTTTTTCCCCCCAGTCCTGAAACTGGAGAATATAGGGAACACTTTCTGTGGCTATAAGTTAAAGCATTTTATATTGCTCAGCTCGACGAGGCTCTTGTGATAATTGTTGAAAATTGTAGTGCAGTGAAAATTGCACTGTAATAGAAAACTTCTCCTTAAAGCAAAGCTTAGTCCTAGGAAAAACTTTAAAATTCTAAAATGAAACACCTTTCATCAGCCTGAATACTGAAAAATGTCTTGAATTAGAGCAAACCTGTTAAAAAAATTATCTTCTACATATTCAAGCTAATTGATTTTTAGCTATTTGGTTTCTTAATTATTCACTCAACTTTGATTGTGCAAATACTTATGGACCACTATATATCAGACACTAGTGTAAATGTCAAAGATAGGATAGCATTTATTGGGTTTATATTTTAGTGGAAAGAGAGAGATTTTTTTTCAAAAAGCACAAATAATATCAAGTAATGGTAAATTCCATGCAAATATATTATGTGGCCATTGTACATTGGGTGATCAGTAAAGGTAACATTTAGTTGAAATTTGAATAGCACAATAAGCGGAAGTCAGTGAAGAAAGCATATCATGCAGAATGAGAAGCTAGTACAAAGATTCCTTCAAGCAAAAATTAGCTTGAAAGAATAGAAATTCCAATGCGGTTGGAAAAGTGGATGATGGGAAAGATGTGGAAGTTGAGAAGAAAACAAAGTGGGATCAGAAAGAACATTTTAAGTCAGATTAAGGAATTTTTTAAGTCAAAGTATTTTAAGCAGTGAGTGATAATCTTTGGAAAAATTGTTGTAACACCACAACTGTAAGCAAGGAAGTAGATTATTGTAATAGGCAGAGATGATGGTGGAATTCACTAGCCTTGTGGCATTGGAGTTGAGAGAAGTGGACTGTTCAGGGAAATGTTCTGGGAATCCACAGGGACTGACTCTTGGGTTGGACATTGCATGGGAAAATAGAACAAAATAAGGATAATAATACAGAGTCAGTAGAACAGTCTGAACATATTCTACTCAGTTATTGCTCTCAGTTGTTTTAACCTATTGTGGTTTGTCTTGAGAAATACAACCAAAATTTCTGTTTAGTTTTTCTAATACTTGATAAACAAAACAAAAAAGATTTTTGAGAGGACTCACTCCTGGCTTTAATAAGTCAGAAAATGGTAATGAAACCAAAAACAAATCAATAAGAAAACACAGTAGGGCAGTATGATTCTCTGGATTAAAAAGCCTCCCTGTATTTGTTAATACTGGGAAGTTCTAGTTATCGAATGGTCTGAGAAAAATGTACCAAAATCTATCTTTAATACCTAGATCAAAACTCAGAATGACAGTATGTAACCCATGGTCTCCCAGAGTGTATTCCTTGAAACAACAGTTCCATGAGATGGTGGCAGTATGTTTGTAAAACATCGCACACTTGTAAAGCATTTTATATATACATACATATGTATATATAAATATGAATGCATATATATACATATATATGAAGTAAGAAGTAATATTAACATTTAAAATATAAAAGCTCTTTGGGAAAAGCTAATATAAACAAATGCCCAAAGTAGACAATTTATCATTATATTATGGAGCAGCAAAATCATATTATGCCTTTACCTCCCAGGAATAGTAGATCTTCAGGGAAACCATGTTACTGGTAAATAAATTAAATTTGCTCAAAAATGGAAGAGCTATCTGCTCTAGAAGTTATCTTATATAATTAGGTATTTAAACCACCAAGAGGTGGAAAGTGAGGTCACTCTCTGAATTATTGCTCAAGATTTTTAGACTTTTGTGGGATGCTAAAACTGAGTAATAGATTATCATGAATATCAAGATTAAAAAATCAGTTTAAGCAATAGAAGTATGTGGCAGTTACAATTTGCTGTGCCTAATTTTTCCCTCCTCCCCATCTTTCCCCTTTGGTAACCATAAGTTTGTTTTCAAAGTCTGTGAGTCCGGTTCTGTTCTGTAAATAAGTTCATTTGTATGATTTTTTTCCGATTCCACATATAAGTGATATAATATGATATATGTCTTTCTCTGTCTGACTTACTTCACTTAGTATGATAGTCTATAGGGATTAACATACAAACACTACTATATACAAAATAGGTGACCAACAAGGACTATATAGCACAGGGAACTACTCAGTATTCTGTATTAACCTATATGGGAAAAGAATCTGAAAAAGAATGGATATATGTATAAGTGAATCACTTCTCTGTACACCTGAAACTAACACAACATTGTAAATCAACTATATTCCCAAATAAAATAAAAATTAAACTAAAAATTAAAAAAAGAAAAGGAAAAAAATTTAGTTATTCAATAAAGTAAAATAAAGTCAAAAAATTTTTTTTTGCTATGCCTAGAACTAAGATACAATATGGAAATACAAGGGTGGAGGTTAGTAAACTTTCCACAAATATAAATAAATTGTACTATAATATTTATGGCAAAGCACATGAAGAGTTATTGCCTAAAGCTTTAGATTATTTCAATCTTCCTAGAACTGTATTTTGTTTTGTTTGTTTAGTAAACATTTCTCTTTTTTTTATAAATTTATTTTATTTATTTTTGGCTGCATTGGGTCTCTGTTGCTGCACACAGGCTTTCTCTATTTGCGGTGAGTGGTGGCTTCTCTTGTTGCGGAGCACGGGCTTCAGTAGTTGTGGCTCGTGGGCTCAGTAGTTGTGGCTCGCCGGCTCTAGAGCGCAGGCTCAGTAGTTGTGGCACATGGGCATAGTTGCTCCACGGCATGTGGGATCTTCCCGGACTAGGGCTTGAACCCATGTCCCCTGCATTGGCAGGCAGACTCCCAACCACTGCGCCACCAGGGAAGCCCCTAGTAAACATTTCTTACCCTAAGAATGTGAAAGAAGATTTTTCCTCAGGGATTAGCTTTTGTTGATGCAAATGTAACTGTAATCTTGTGACTGGAATGAGGAACAATTGTGTGGTTTGACTTCTGATTGAGTTTTAAACTTAATTAGAGGTTTTATAGTTTAAAGGTCAGTAGATTTTAGCTTTCATTTCAACACTGCCACTGATGCCGAAAATTTGGCCTCTGTGCACTGGTGCCGAATCGAATATCAGAGACAGAGTTTTGGGTGAAGTAGAAAAGAATAGCTTTATTGCTTTGCCAGGCAAAAGAATATATAGTGGGCTAATGCCCTCAAAACTGTGTGTCCCAACCCAGCAGTGGGTCGGGGGGTGTGGGCGTGGGGGGGGGGTGGGGGGGTGGAGGATCTGGTGAAGAGTTTTATAACAATGGTTCATGGGCAGGGTTGCTGATAAGGATCATGGTGTGTGCAGGACCTGCATTCCTATAATCTGGCTTCAGGTAGTCTCCTGATAAGCTTCTGTGATTCTCGAGGTTATCAAACTGTGACCTTTTCTCTGGAATGAAAAATGCTTTATCAAGTAGTTAACATCTTCCATGTGTTGGGGGTTTTAGTTCTGCAAAAGAGCTCAAAGATATTGTTATATGTATTTCTTGAGTCAGGACCAGAATCCTGTCCCAAGGCTGCACTATTATTTCTTGACTGTTCCTCCCTAATCTCTGCATCCCCTCCCTTCCCTGAGTAGCAACTCCTTGAACCTGCCCTTTGGAACACAAGGAAGGTCATGGAGGCTGAAGCCTATTCCCTACAAACAAGAAACCAGGGACACAAAAAAGGCTTTTTTACCCAGGAGCCCCACAGGGTCCTCCTTGGTTTCACTACCTACCGATTGACAGACTAGTCATTTTGTATAAATTTTACCCTTTCTTCGTCAAAATAATGGCAAGTGGTAACTATGTTCACCTGATAGACTGGTGGGGGGGGGGTTAATAAGATAATGCAAATAAAATTGTTTGAAAAATCTAAATTTCTGTACTCCTATATAGTGTTGCTACTACTATGATTATAATTGCCTAAATAAGATGTGAGCCTTGGCAGGAGAAATACAAAAAAGATTGAATGTAGGCATCAGACTGTTTGAATTTGGGAGCTCTTATGTAGATGTTTATCAAATTAGAGATTAAATCAGAAATTTAAAAAAATACTTATTTTTATTTATAATAGCAATTATAAACCTATTACCTGTTAATATAAATAATGTGCTTTTACATTTTAAAAAATCCCTCTATGTTTCAAAGCCAAATATTAGCAAGAGGAGTGGCATTATTTTAAACTTTGGCAATTTCTTTAATATCTAGTTTATTAGAAGACAGCAGAAGATATCTGCTTCTGCATTCAACCTGGTGTGATGTGTTGCTTTAGTAGGAATATTTGAAGAAAATTCATCCTCAGACAGATATGTAGTCAGAAAAGGGAGGATGTAATGGACTGCCCATAAGTTCCCAGGGACCCCAAAGGATTTTTTTCCACCACATGCTAAGAACTCTTGCTCTAGAAAAAATGAAGATTGAACAAATTAAAAATATTAGAGTTGCACCATTTAACCTTTTATTTCAAAGTGTTTTGGTATAAAGATAAGCATGAAGACTGATATTTTGGCTGATGGAAATCATTTTACTGCAATATTTACTCTTGTTACTATCAGGGAACATCTCTTTGATCCAGAGGGAAAATACAGTGTTTAATAAGAGAAAAGAATTATAAATTGCTGACTGAATTCAGAGGAATCACACCATAAGATCTAAGGTGATGCTAGCAAGCTTTTGCTTGATTTTAAGGGAGTCTTCTGAGAATTAAAGTAGCCTGTTCTAAATAAGGAAAAGTCTTTGCTGTCCTTCAGTTTGGTGGGCCATCCAAGGTTTTCTTGTTTAATTCATAGATTTTGTTGCTAGGTTAATTGGGAATTGAGGTACTGAGTTGCCCCATTTGCTATGTGAGACATTTTGATGTAGGAACTGCTGCTCATCAGTCAGAAGCCAATGGCAGTGGCCTCGATATGAAGTAGAAATTAATGATTGGTCTGTTGCTTGCAGTTAGAGTAGATGGTGGACACCTACCATCAGTTCAGTAAAATAGGAACTATATGGTCTAATTTGGGCACTATATCCATCAGAGGATGATGTGACACAGTATTTGACCTGGTCACCTACAATATTTCATAAACCCTCACAATAATCTGGAACAATAAGGAAAGCTATCATTATTATTTTATGATTATTATTTTATAAATAAGGAATTTGAGACCCACAGATGTCAAATGTCCTCCTCAAAATCCCTAAACTAATAAGTGGCAGGACTTAAAATTGTTCCCACAATTGTCTGCCTTCAAAGCCCGTGCGCTTTCTCCCAGGTCCTTTTGAAAGATCTTTAGAAACAAAGGATTTCCTATTTTCAAGAATTTGCTGAAGTGGGGAGCTGGGAAAAGCTTGGTCTTTGTGAAGTTAGGTGCCTAAAGTGCAAGTGTAAGCTCTGTTAAAGCAGATTGCCAAGGAAGAGTGGCTATGCAGAAGGCAGTGTAAAGTACTCAAGACTTCAGGGGTCAGAAACAAGCCTGAGCAGAGGTTCAAAATGGCTTTTGTACTCCATTTTTGGGTATCTCAGTAATACAATGTGAGAAACTCAAATACACAAAAATGTATATGAGTATAAAACTTGGTTGACTGATTGAGGCATAATCTGCAATCTTGGAGAAAGGCTTTTATTACTTTGAGTCAAAACCAAATTTGAGAATTAAAATACTATGGACATAGAAGGTTGCCAGTTTGCAGGTGATTGGGGGGTGGGGATCTAGTTAATTAGCTAGTGACCTTTGTAAGTTACATCTAATCCTCCTCTGTGTACTTTCTATAAACTTTTGTGAAGAAACTTGGTTTGGTCTTGTAAGGAAAACACCAAGAAGATTTAGAGTAAAAGATAATCATTCCTCTCAGGATGTGGGGTGATGATGGTGATGGAGGAAGAGTAATCATGCCTTCCCTGCATTTAGGGACAAAGTCAATGACTCTCTGAGTCTAGAAAAGTCTTGTCACAGCTTACACTGACACTTTTCTTCTTTGCAAAAACTGATTGTAAGCTTTAACAGTGTGAATTTAAGATGTGCCAGATTTTACTCTCATGTTCCCTTCTTGACACAGAGTAGGTCATATGAAATGGAAGCACATAAATTGCACACGCATGTACACACATGCACATACATATACACTCAAGGGTTTAGAAGCAAATTCTTTTAAACTGCACTACAACAGAATCTGAAAGGCCACGCTGTCTCATACTAACAACTTACCTGCTCAGCTCATTCTGTCCTCTGTTCCAGGCAACTAATGTTAAGAATAATCACAGAGTCTTCTAGATGAGGTAACCAGTCTTGGAAGAAATAGTGTGGATAGATTTTTCTTTTCCCCTTGTAGCAGAGGCATAGGTATATGATAGTCCCCCAGTTAAATTTAAGCTATTTATCAGTTATGTCTACTACTCTCATCAGAAATTCTAGATATTAACTCCTTTCCTTTCTTCTCTTCCTCCCTTTTTTCCTCCTTCCTTTCTCATTGTTTTTTCTAAAAAATAATTATCACTATCTCTAATATTGTCACCATCTTTGCTTGAGGATTAAAATTGTGAGTGGTAATACTTTACACAGTACATTTCTTTGTACTTTTCTAATTTTTAAATAAATTACATAAGAGACTTAAGGTGTGAGCAGAAAATTAATATAAAAAATGAAATATTTGGAAAAAAATCAGTACGTGGATAAGTCATAGGGTAAGCATTTATGGAACTGAACATTGAATAGTTTTCCTGGAATTGTTTTTCTCTCACTCCCTGATAAAATGAGCATTTTCAAGATGTTTTCTAAAAATCACAAGAAATTTTTTATTTCTGGAAGTTTTCTACATTTTGGAATAATTGCAGCTAAAATATGCATATATATTTAACTTAAGATGGAAAGAGATGAGGGAAGCTTGTTTTTCTCATGTGATATATTACAGAATGCATGAATATTCTACAACAAATGCTTCTTTTCTGCCATCAAGAAAGTCTATAATAAAGATGGAATAAAAAAACAGTTAAATTGTGCATGTCATTCACTTTAAACCTTGATTCCATATCTTCTAAATAGGACTACCAAATCTGGTGTAATATCTTAATATAATTTGATATATTGATAACAATATACACAAAAAAATACCCTGGGCTAGTTCTAGATAAAACCTGACAACATTTGGTCTCAACTACAGAAATTCTAAGGAACAAAAAGTGATCATTTAATGGCTTAATACAAATATAACAGCTTTATTTTCTCTCCAAGCTAGCTTACTGTAGTATTGCCATTTTTATGTAGCTACTTTAAAGAAATGATCAAGGATATTTCTTCTTTATTTTCATTCGAGGATTTTTTTTACTTTTAAAGGTTGTTCTTTACATTAACAACTTTTCAAAAAAGTTACAGTGCTATGGATAGCTAGAAGCATTACTTTATGACTTGGAAATATTGTGTAGGGTCCTGAGCCCTGGCTGTGCTGTACTGATTTAGTCACAAGGCACCTAAGCACAAAGTGCCCTTTTGTGCAATAAGAAGTTGAAAAGCTTTTCCCATGCAGTTAATGTTGCAACTTTTAGCCCAGTCAGTGTTTAGTTAGCAGCTCACAGAAATGGTGGTAGACCTCATTCTACACCAGTATTTTAGATACTAAAATATTAAATCATTTCTTGAAATATAACAAGATTTCTGTTGCAGATTTAATGTGACAAGATACTATCTTATACTGTTTTTATTAACGGTATAACAAATGGTGAGTAATAAATTCAGATAAAGTGCAGATAGACTCAGGCTGTCAGAAGTACTGAGTGGCTTTGTCTGGTTATTAGAGCACAAAGCTAGAGGTACAATACATGGAGAAAATCTTTTTTGTTCCTGCCAACAAATGACACATATTTTAGAGTATTATTTTACAGTTCTTTTTTTCTGAGATATTATTACCATTCATATAAAACATTCCAGGATATTAAATTATGACATATATAAATTAATTATTATATTATTATTTATAAATTATGACAATATAAATTACTTTTAATTTCTATAGAAATTGGACATTTTCTAACATTCTTATATGCCATAACTATGGATACCTTGAAGGGAGAAACACCATATTATACATCCTCTTACTTTTCATGATAAGTGGAAAAATATTAGGTATTCTTATTTATTAACTAGCACATGTTTGGTACTCAATAAATGATTGCTGAAAGAATGTGAGGCAGAGAAATTTTAAGAAGGGTGGAATCAGACCTGGACTAGAATTCTGGAATTGCCATTTACTGGTTATGTATGTTTGAGCAAGTTAATTAAAACATCTAGATCCCAGTTGTCTGATGCATAAAATGGGGCAAGGTTTGTTGAATATATACTTAAATATCTACCAGTATCTT
Organism: Delphinus delphis; assembly: GCF_949987515.2. Taxonomy (NCBI): domain Eukaryota; kingdom Metazoa; phylum Chordata; class Mammalia; order Artiodactyla; family Delphinidae; genus Delphinus; species Delphinus delphis. The sequence continues at coordinate 99,407,210 of NC_082685.1, read as the reverse complement.
CCCCTTACATGAGAATAGCCTTAGTTGAATCTGTTCCTTCCCAAGTTACCTTAAAATGAGAATAAAGAAACAAACGAAAAAAGGAAAGAAAAGAAAAAGAAAGGAAAAGTAACTGTTACAAATCTTGAATTCTAGGTAATTATACATATCCTTAGTTATTTAGAGAGGTGTACTAATATGAGAAAATTACTTAGAAATATACCAAAAACAGAAAACAAAAGCCACTAATAATAATCATCATCATCATTCATATTTTATACTCTTGTGGGCTGATTCTCAGAGATAGTCATTTACCTTCAGGACAAATATTTGAGGATTCTGGTCTAGATAATTTAGACTAAAAATCTTAGAAGAGTTTGAATAGTTGGTGCAGGTCATGGAAAAAGCGTTTTCTCTTTCTGGCAATTGAATGTCACAGAATGACTCAACCTGCACCAACACTCCCCAGCCAAAGTCTACAAGTTTTTACACATTGCTAATAGTTAGTCTTCCATGACTCATTCTTAAATATTGTGTTAGTTTCTACAACTTACTGAGTATTTTATGTCCCCCCAAATTCATATGTTGAAATCCTACCCCCCAAAATGATACTATTGGGAGGTAAGGCCTTTGGGTGGTGACTAGGTCATGAGACTGAAGCTCTCATGAATGGAATCAGTGCCCTATAAAAAGAACCCCAGAGAGCTCTTTCATCCTCTTTCAACAATGTGGATACAATGAGAAGTTTGCAACATGAAAAAGGGCGCTCACCAGAAGCCAATCATGCTGTCACACTGACCTTGGACTTGTAGCCTCCAGAACTGTGAGAAATAAATTTCTGTTGTTTATAAGCCACCCAGTCTATGGTACTTTGTTATGGAAGCCCAAACTGACTAATAGTTTCCTAGAAATACCTCAACAAATTACCACGAACTGGGTGGCTTAAAGCAGTAGAAATTTTTCTTCTCAGAGTTCTGGAGGCCAGAAATCTGAAATCAAAGTATCCGTGGGACTGTGTTCCCTCCAAGGGCTCTAAAGAGAGTCTTTCTTTGACTCTTCTGGCTTCTGATGGCTGCATGTGTTCCTCAACTTGGGACTGCATAACTTAAATATCTGCCTCCATCTTCACATGAGCTACTCTTCTTCTATGTGTCTCAAATTCCCCTCTCATTTCTCTTATAGAACACCAGTCATTGTATTTAGAGCTCACCTGGATGATCTAGGACCTTGAAATCCTTAACTGAATTACATCTGCAAAGATCTTTCATCCAAATAAGGCTATACTCATGTGTTATAGGTGGACATATCTTTTGGGGGCCAGATTCCAATCCACTACAAATATGAAAGAATAAATGAAGAATATTAAACATCTGAGGAAAGTATTATTAATTAAGGGAAAAGACTAATATAAAAATACAGAAAAAGGAATTCTGATTTCAGTAAGATCAGAGTAGTTGGATCAGCCCACCCACAGATAATCAAAAATTAGAAACAAAATATATATAAGCAATTATTTGATGGCAGTGACTGAAAATAGGTAGAAATGGGATGAGATTATATTATTAAAAGAAAGGAACTATATTGGATAAGATTTACCTTAGTCTTATGTAAGGTTGGTTAAATTCAAGCAGAAAGCTTACTAAAGCTCATCATACTGACCTGAAGAATAGGCAGATAGAATTTGGTTTTGCCAGAATAGCAGGAAAGTGAGGGAGAAAATCAAGGAGAGAAATGGTCTTGGTTAGGTTGGAGGAGTGGTGGTGGGGGGCTCGAAATGTATATTTAAGGTCTCCCCTAACCCTTGGTTAACACTGGAACTGCACATGTGTGAGGAAAGTCCAATAGTACTGGTGGGCAAAAAAAAAAAAAAAAAAAAACCCAAAACAAACAAAACATCTAGAGGGCTAAACTAATTAGCAAAGACTTTAGCTGATTCCCATAGCAGGGTTAATGACATTTGAGACTCCAACCAACTTAGTTACCTAAGAAAAACAAAACAAACAAACACAAAAAGCAATTCTTCAAAGGTACCTAATATATGCCAGAGTCTCTACAATATATTATTTAAAGTGTCCAATGAGGAGCTCCTAGACCTATGAAGAAAAAGGAAATATGTGATGTGTAGTCAAGAGGAAAAATAATTAATAGGGATTTTCCTGGTGGTGCAGTGGTTTGCACTTCATGCTCACGACGCAGGGGACCTGGGTTTGATCCCTGGTCAGGGAACTAGATCCCACATGCATGCCTCAACAAAGGACCCCACCTGCTGTAACCAAAATAAATAAAAATATTTTTAAAAATTAATAGAGAGTGACCCACATACTACCCAGATGTTGAAGTTAGTAAACAGATTATAAAAGGAAGTATAACTTTTTATTTGCAGATGATTGTCTACATAGAAATTTCTAAAGACTCTACAAAGCTATTACTATGACTAAAAAGTGAACTAAGTAAGGTTTAAGGATCAATATACAAACATAGATGACATATTAGCAGAAAACAAATAGGAAATAAAATAGAAAAAATATTTTAAAATTCTTGGGAACAATTTTAAGAAAATAAAAAAGATTTCAATAAATGTGAAAGATATACTTAAAGAATCAAAGACAAAATATTGTTAAGATACTGCTTCTTGCACTGTTGGTGGGAATGTAAATTGATACAGCCACTATGGAGAACAGTATGGAGGTTCCTTAAAAAACTAAAAATAGAACTACCATACAACACAGCAATCCCACTACTGGGCATATACCCTGAGAAAACTATAATTTAAAAAGACACACGCACCCCAATGTTCACTGCAGCACTATTTACAATAGCCAGGATATGGAAGCAACCTAAGTGTCCATCAGCAGATGAATGGATAAAGAAGATGTGGTACATATATACAATGGAATATTACTGAGCCATAAAAAGAAATGAAATTGAGTTACTTATAGGGAGGTGGATGGACCTAGAGACTGTCATACAGAGTGAAGTAAGTCAGAAAGAGAAAAACAAATACCGTATGCTAACACATACATATGGGATCTAAAAAAAACAAACAAACATGGTTCTGATGAACCGAGGGGCAGGACAGGAATAAAGATGCAGACATAGACAATGGACTTGAGGACACGGGGAGGGGAAAGGGTAAGCTGGGATGAAGTGAGAGAGTAGCATTGAGATGTACACACTATCAAATGTAAAATAGATAGCTATTAGGAAGCAGCTGCATAGCACAGGGAGATCAGCTTGGTGCTTTGTGACCACCTAGAGGGCTGGGATAGGGAGGATGGGAAAGAGACACAAGGAAGAGGGGATATGGGGATATACGTGTACATACAGCTGATTCACTTTGTTATACAACAGAAATGAACACAACATTGTAAAGTAATTATACTCCAATAAAGATGTAAAAAAAAATTTTTTTTAATTTTAAAAAAAATTTAAAAAGATATTTATAGATCAGTTTCTTCCCAACTTGACCTATAAATTCAACACATTCTCAGTCATAACCCAAATAGCTTCTAAAAATGAAAATTGACAAATTGTTCTAAAATTCATATTTATTTTCTAACGTGCATTTTTACAAGAGACATTGTATAGCCAAAACAAAATTGAAGAATAAAATAAAAGAGGAATGTAAAACTTACATTATATGACTTTAACACCACTGAAGTTATTATAATTAAGACAACTTGGCACTGTTTAAAGAAAATAAAATGGATCACTGAAGCACAACAGAAATTCCAGAAACAGATAAACACATATATGGTTAATTCATTTCAAACAAGAGGTCAAAAATATTTCAATGGAAAAAAACAAAATATTTTTAACACATAGTGCTAAAACAACTGGATATTTATTTGGAGGAAAAAAGACCTCAGTCCCTGATTTATATACGTACAACATTTAATTTGAAATGAATCATTTACATAAATATAAATGCTAATACTATAAAGATTCCAGAAGAAAGTAAAAGTAAAAAAAGATTTCTAAGACAGGTCACAGAAAACACTAACTAGAAAACAATAATTATGATAACTTGGACTTGATTAAAATTAACATCTTCTGATCATCATAAAACTCATATCCAGAATACGTAGATATCCTAAACTCCACAGTAAAATAAAAACAACACAAAAAGTGTACGTATGATTTGAAAACACACTTAACAAATGATATATATGTGTATACATATATCTGTATCTCTTCCTGTTTAATTTTCTAATCCAGCTAACTGGATTGTTCCTCCTGAATTTTGAAACTCCAAGGAGTGAATAAAACATACAAGAACAGAAAGAAAATTTTCTAGTGAGTGGTGGGGTGGGGGTGGGGGGATAAGAAGAATGCAGCTTATTAGCCAAAGCTGTTAATGGCAGCAGCTCTAGCAACATCATCCTCAACTGATTCTATGTTGGCTCTTGGCTTTCCTTTTCATACCTTTATTTCTATGTATTTCCTAAGCCGGATTCTCCAGTTTTTCCATAATTCAGTGTGCTACCCACTAGCTCTATAACAAATGCCTTTTCTCTCAATACTTAACCAGAGCCAGTTTCTGGTATTTGCAACCAAGGATCTTGATTGTACATTATATAAACCTTAATACAGTTGAGCATATAAATTTTAAGGAACACTCTTATTTGGACAGGGATAATTCTCAAATCTCTCTCTGTACACAGCACTTTTTAAAGGTTTTGTTGGTTTGCTTATAACTGCAATTGACTAATCTAACTGCTGTAACAGTGCTTTTCTATGTGTTGCCATGTGCCACCTGCACGAGAATCTAGCCGTTGGGGAAAGGAGGGTAGTGCTTGCTACACAGACTTGATCCTGGCTTCTGAAGGCTTTACTGAATCAGAATTTTTAATAAGTATTCAGGTGCATGCTAAAGGTTGGGATCTGCTGCAATATATGTGGGTTTACTAACTTTGATTTCAAAGTGAGTTGTTTTCTGATAATTTTAATCAGATTCTTAGTACAGATATGAATAGGAACCTTGTTTTTTTATCTGCCCAGAAAAATCGCTATTTGAGAGAGGCCCAATGTATCTCAGTTGCTTTAGACTACTAGTTGTGGGAAAAAGGAATATAAATAATTTAAGGTTTTTAAACCCAGGCAGTGTAAATGAGTTAAGGATTAGGAGATGGCAAGAGAGTGGACTTAAGGATTGCCAGAATCGCTGTCCTAATGAGTGGGTTTCCGGAAGAAAGCTGACCAGCTGTTTTCTATTTCCATTTCTTCAAGTGAGAATAAATACAAGTAGACTGTTTTCGGAGTAAATGTTAAGAGCTGGGGATAAGGTGGGTTGAGGAAAGAGGAAATCTCTTTCCCAAATAGCTTTAAATGTGGGAAAGAATACCAGGATGAATGACTGAGGAAAATTTCTGACTAAAGAACAATGAAGTGGCTTAAATTATCTGCTCAGTTTCCTTTAAGCCCTTGGCACCCAGAATTCAGGATCTGAGAGGAACATCCAACTTCTTAGCAGCCAAAGAAACTATATTAAGGAACACATTTACCACTAAATTGTTACTGAATTTAAAGGAAGCTGATGAATGGCTGGCAAAAGGAGTCTGTCTCATGATGTTCTGAAAGCAAAAACCAGTTAAGAGGGTCAGCAGATCTCTAATTATAATGGAGCAGTTAACATCACTATAATTAAAGCCGTATCAGCATTTCCCTTGCAAAGTATTTTTCATGAGTTGAAACTCAGCTGTAAAGATTCAATCTGGGCTGAAAGTTGGCGTATAGGGCTCAGGAACTCAGCAGGGGAGGGGCAAAAAAGGGAGATTTAAAAAAATTTATTTACTGAACTTTCATGCACAAAATATAGCCATTAATATATGTTGAGGAAATAATAAATAATACATTCTTTCAAAATTTGTATGCGCAGCAAACCCCAGGTGCCATAGCCTTAGTGAAAGAGAGCATTTAAGTTATACAGATTGGAAAACAAACAACAAAAACAACTTGAACTGGAGGATGAGTTTTTAATCCTGTGGGTAGTGTCTATTTTACAGAGAATATTTAGATGTTGCTAAAAGCATATTTAGTGTTTTAAATATTTATTTGCCCAAGAAATTTAGATGACTCCAACGAAGCTGCAAAACATACACCAGCACAGTGGGATTACTTACAAAGGATGTTATATCACTTTTTCCCCTCAGACGTCTTTGGTAGATAACTTTAATCTAAATGCCCTCATTTCTGTGAATGTTAGCACTTTTTTTTTAAAACATGACTTTCTGTATGTTTGTTAATAATGATACAATGATTTACTGTGATATATAAATCTTTATTTTACACATACTCCATTTTTGCACTCTAAAAGATGCATTTAATAACTCATTAAGAAAAACAATAAGACATTAAGAACCTACTATGCACCAGACAGATGTCTAGGGGCTCATTTTAAACTTTATAATGATTATACTATGCATTAAATTCATTTCTGAATATTATATTTGCATTAAAACATAATTGACTTTATAATGTTTTTGCTTTAATATATATTACTTTGCAATTATTATTACATTTATTTTTACTTTGTAGTGTAGGCACTGAAATCTCCTTGTTTTTAGAGTGTAGTTATACTACTGAGTTAAGGTCCAATTTGCTCATTCTCATCTAATCTATAAGTTTGTTATGGTCAAGATGTTTAAACTAGGTAAGAAAACCTCAGTTGAAGAACCAGTTCAGATAACTCTCATAGCAAGGAGAATAAATTGAATGTTCAATATATATTGACAAATGTCTAGAAAGATAATTACCAAGATGATTAACATGGTTAGTGACGGGAGACAAGTAGATGAGAACCCAGATTAAGCATCATAATAAAGTGACTTTAAACTTAATTCTTATAGTTTATATTGTTATAGGGGAAATACATTTTTTGTATTACTGTGTTTTTAAATGAATTTAAACAGTAAAAATTGAAAGAAAACATTGTTCTAGCAAATCTGGCAATTAAAAAAAAGAATAGAAAGACATGCAGTTAAGTTGTACATAGGGAATAATATCATCTGTTTCCTTTTATTTGCACCTGCATTTATGGTTCAAATGACTTCTTCACACATATTAACTCAAAACGAATCTGAAAACTTACTACACAGAATAGAAACAGTTCATTGATATAATAAAAAAAATTTCCACAAACTAATCCAAAAATATTTTGTATCTTACTTAGACCTTGCCAATAAACTTCCTGCCAGGTGGGTGGTTGATTGCAATTAAAAGAGAAAAGGTTGTAGTAGGTAATGGATTGGACATATTTTGTGCTTCTATCTTTTTCTAATCTGCCATTTCTCCTCACATGTGCTCCAAACTGTGCTTGAGTTAACTGTCTTTGTCAGACAGTTATTCTATTAACAAACTCTTAAGAACACTGACCTAAGTAGCAGCTCTCACTGCCTGTAAGCCACCAGCAGGAGCAAAGTGGCAGTTATTAAAAGTCAGCTAAGAAAAAGTGGAAAGTAGATTTCAGAGGCTGTGGACATAGTCAGGGAGTCTTTGAAACAGGTCCAAGCCAAGTTGGCCTGAATTGAGAGGTTATTACACTACAAAAGCTTTCTGATAGGAGTGTTGCCATTCATGTTTCAGTTTAGACAGAGAAGTCAAGTTTAACCAAATGATATGCAGATAACCAAGAATAAAAACTTGGACTTCCCTGGCAGTCCAGTGGTTAAGACTCCGCTCTTGCACTGCAGGGGGCACAGGTTCCATCCCTGGTCAGGGAACTAAGATCCTGCATGCTGCACGGTGCCACAAAAACAAAACAAAACAAAACAAAACAAACAAAAAAACTTGAAAAACTCAAACAAGCCATGGTAGAAAAAAGAAAAAATGAGTACAGAAACTCCAAAGTACAACCTAATCAACTCAGATTTCTTGAAGCTCCTCACTCATTCATTGAGTCTGTTATCCAGTTGATAACTATGTATTGACCGTCTACTCTGTCATTTTTGATACCAGGCTTGAGGATACAAAATTATATCAGCCATGATGTGACTTTCATATTTGTGATCCTTTAATATATGTTCTCACTTTCATCAAAAACTCCTGCTGAAAGTTAGTTTGATACAAGACCAGTCAAAGATGAAAGTTGTTTTAGGATTATCATCTTCTCCCCTTAGCTCTTTAGTCTGACCTTCAAGAACTCCTTTTTCCTCTTCAAATATTCAGTTTCTAGCTCCACAAATGTTTCATGTTAATTTTTACACATAAGCATATGATCTCCTAAAACAGATTCAACTCCTTAGAGAGTAAACAAGGTAATTTGTAGGGAGAGAATTAACCTTAAAGATAAACAACAAAAAAGGAATAGAGTGAAATGGAATTGAGTAAGGTAGATAATGAAATGGAGTAGATTTCTGGTGGTATAGGTTAGTATAATATTGAATATAAATATTATATAAGTATAAATACATATTTTTTTATGCCAAAAAGCACTTTCTTCTGTAGAGGTATTGATATTGTATTTCCAGTTGTTTCCAGAATGTTATTACCTTCTACTAAAAGAATTTATATTGTTAGTAAAATATTGAAGGACAGGATGATTATTTTTGGTTTTTAACAAATACCAAGAAAATACTGCCTATTTTTGCCTATACATAATGTCATGATCTCATGGATTTTATTAGGAATAGCTCAGTAATTTCTTTGAGACTTTATCTCAGGTAGATAAAAATATGCATCTTTCCCAAGTATTTTTAGTGGGGAAGAATCTTTAAAATGTTTAATAAGGTTGTCTGGTTCTTCTATATACCCAGGGTTTTAGATTTAGCTTTGATTAAGCCAAGACATATCAAACACTAATAGGGAAAGGACCATGGGATATTTCACAGGAAAGTAGGATGATTGATTTCTATAGAAAGATGAGCAAAATTGATATTTTCAGGACTTCTTTGATTACAAAAACTGAAAAACTAGCTCAAAGTAAAAATGAGACATACTGGCTTACCAAAGTAGAGCTAGATTCAGAACCCTGCCAGGTCTAGGGGCTCAGTGGCATCAGTGCAGAGGGACTCCTTCCCCATATGTTACCTTTTGTTTTCTTCTGTGTTGATTTAAATCTCAGATATGGCCTTTCATCATGTTAGAAAATACCTATAGCTGCAGACTGAAATATTTTCATCTTAACAACATCCTAAAAAGAGAGTTTTCATTCCCAGTAGTTTCACAAAATCCAGTGCACTTGATTAGCTCTAGTGGCCATACTTGGGTTACATTTAAAGACCTGCACTAATCACCATGTCCAAGAGGATATAGTGCCTACCTATGACAGACTCAGACATAGAACGCCATGGAGTAAAAATCAGGATCATTCAAAATGAACTAAGATTTCTGCTTCTGGGATGATAGAGTAGATGTGATTTTGGACATGATATATAAAATGAGTAGGAAAGCCTACTGTCTCTAGCCAAATGGATCACTAAAGGGGCATCCTAACAGGACAGAAAACTTTGGCATAAGTGCTGTATACCAGCCACATGACACAGAAAACACACACACACAAACACACAAACTGAGGCCCCTCTCCTCCAGCAAAGGTGAAGTAGAGAGTCTGAACTTAGACCCCATAAAACTGTAACAAACCACACTCATGGTGTCAAAATGTCAGTGTTGAAAATCTTTGGGACATAGGGCTTGGTGAAGAACTTTTAGATGTGACACCAAAAGGATCTATGCAAGGAAAATATAAATTAGACTTCATCAAAATGAAGATCTTTTGTTCTGAGAAAGACCATATTAAGAGGATGAAAAGACAAACTATAGACTGGGAGAAACTATTTGTAAACCACATATCTGATAAAGGACTCATATCTAGAATATTTCAAGTACTCTCAAAACACAACAGAAGCAAATAATCCAATTATAAATGGGCAAAGGCTATAAAAAGATATTTCACTGAAGAGAATACACAGATGGGAAATAAGCATATACTAAGAACTTCAATATCACTAGCTATTAGGGAAATGCAAGTGAAGCACATGATGAGGTATTGCTACACACTTCCAGAACAGGCAAAATAAAAACTAATATTAATACCAAATGCTGGTTAGAATGCAAAGAAACTGGATCTCTCATACATTGCTGATGGGAATGTAAAGTGCTACAGAAAATCTGGAAAACATATTGGCAGTTTCTTGAAAGCTAAACGTACATTTACCATATGACCAGCCAGTTGCATTCTTGCTCACTTAACCCAAGGAAATGGAATCTTATCACAAAAAACTGTACATGAGTGCTCTCAGCAGCTTATTTTAATAGCTCAAAACTGGTAGCAAAATAATTTTCCCTTAATAGGAGAATGGCTAAACAAACTGTGGCACATCCATATCATGCAATACTACTCAGCAATAAAAAGAATGCACATTGATACATTTAACAGGTTGGAGGAATCTCAATAACATTTTGCTTAGTGGAAAGTTCCAGTCTCAGAAGAGTACATGTTACATAATTCTATCTAAATAGCACTCCCAGCATGATAAGATTATAGATGGAAAATAGATTAGTGGTTTCTAAAGGTTAATGATGGTTGGTTGGGCAGGAGGATGGGTATGACTGTAAAGGGATAACAAGAGGGAGATCCTTGTGGTTATGGAATCCTTGTGGTTTGATATCTTTATTGCAGCTGTGGTTATACAAACCTACATACATGATAAAAAAGACATAGAACTATTCATACTTATTGCACTAATGTCAAATCCCCGGTTTGGATATTGTACTATATAGATCTTCCTTGACTTATGATGGGGTTAAGTCCTGATAAAATCATCATAAACTGAAAATAACATAAATCAAAAATGCATTTACCATAACCTATCTATCAAACATCATAGCTCAGCCTAGCCTACCTTAAACATGCTCAGAACATTTACATTAGCCTACACTTGGACAAAATCATCTAACACAAAGTGTCTTTAATAATAGTGTTGAATATCTCATGTAATGTGTTTAATACTGCATCGAAAGTGAAACAGAATTGTTGTAATTGTACTGGTTGTTCACCCTTGTGAATGCATGCCTGAGTGAGCCGCGGCTCTCTGTTGCTGCCCAGCATCAGAGAGAGTATGTACCTCTTATTGCTAGCCTGGGAAAAGATTAAAATTCAAAATTCTTACTATGGTTTCTACTGAATGTGTATTGCTTTCACACCATCATAAAGTGGAAAAATCTTAAGTCAAACCATCTTGAGTTCGGGACCACTTGTAATTATGTAAGACGTACATAATTGGAGGAAACTAGTTGAAGAGTACACTGGACCTCTCTGTTCTATCTTTGCAACTTCCTGTAAAACTATAATTCTTTCAAACTAAGTAAAAAAAGCTTTTAAAAACAGAAAACTGAAAGTCGAGGCTATTTCTAGATAAAAATGAAATAATAGATGGACAGAGAAAACAAACATATCTACTACGGGGCAAAGACAAATTATTTTGTACTTGGTTTCTATCTATATTCATTTCTGAAGAAAATGTTGTGGCTTGATACAATTGAAAATTTGTAAATATATAATTACCTTCCTTTTTGTTTTCCTCATACTAGAAAGCCAACCAATCATCTTAACTACTGGTATTATGATTATTTTTGTTGTTATCATTATTTTAGGTTATAAATTTCCCTCTGCAAAGGGAGTGGGCAGGCAGCTTAGAAATCTCTAATTGTATTCTGCTGGTGGTATTGATACCAGTTTGTCCTCTCCAAATTACAATTCAACATGCCTGCTATTTCTGTTCTTTTACCTACAAGTGAAGTGTAGTGATAGCAATCATTAAATAATTGCTTTATTTAGCTTTCGTGAAATATGTCATATTCCAGTTTGCAATGTGTTTTGATAATAAAATCCTCTTTCTGTGCTAAGAGCAAAAGGAGAGAGGGTTAAATTATTCAATATGTTACCAAATGATTAGCACATTTGGGTGAATTGAAAGTTTTAAGTAGCAAATTTTAAAATCAGAATTCATGGGGTTTTGAAAAGTACAAATATACCAACTACATTCATAACTTATTGATAAAATTGAAAAAACAATTTAATAGTATATATTTATAACAGCCAATATTTTCATCATCTAAACAGAGCTAAATACAAAATTTTCCTTGAAAAATTAATATTACTAAACTGATGCTTTGATCAGTTCAGAATGAAATTATCTTTAAAGTTAGTTTATATGAATTCCTAATCACCTAATTAATTAAATAATAAAAATGTAAGAAACTTACAAAAAGTATTCAAGAGGATTTGGTAAAATTTCAGACATTTTCAGAAAAATTTTATACTAATATGTTCAACTATCACATTACTCAAGCTTACACATATTTTTACTTCTTATTTTATCATTCACAGATACCCCTACTGAATACCAGATCCTAATATTTTCAGGGTTTGTGATGAAATGATATAACACTCTCTTCCAAGTGGGCTGATTTTCTACCTGATTGTGGCCCTGGGAGTAAGGTACTAGAAATGAGTATCTATTAAATTTTATTGACTATTCCTGAAGGCATATACTAACCAGCTGCATCCTGTAAACTGCACTTCAACTGTATTTACCATCTGGGCCTTCAACTGTATTTACCATCAACTCTGCAAACAATATGTATACTTTCATTTCAGGTTAACCAGCAAAAATCATTATCCAAAAATTGCACAATCTTATCGCTCCAAGCAAAAGTTAAAAGACACAGGAAACCAAGGAAGCAGCATGCCCTTACTTACCGGTCTTTCAAAATGGGTAGATTTGTTTTGGAAGCCCAAATATGTGAAAAATAGTCTCCATTTACATTTTCTTTTCTGACGTAAATGAGGACAGAGGACTTCCTGGCTTCCACAGAAGCCATCTTACTATAATGAATGAAAATGGAAGAATACATTCTTTTTAAGTTTAGGCCTTTGTAGAAGATCAACTAGAATATAAGTGCCAAAAGACAAGCACCTTGTTAAAATAAAATTTTCAAATTGGTAAAATCAAGACTCTCATCAAATATTAATTGAACATGTGTCAAATATTTTATTATTTATCTGATTAATTAAGGGAATCAGTAAAATCTGTTGGAATGAAAATTTGACTTAGAGAGATTTACTACTACTGGTTGATGTTCATTTGCATTGTCATGAACAGAAATCAGTTGTATTATCAGATTTCTATAATTTAATTTTTATACAGTATTTCAAAGACAATTAAAAATGCATACTTCAGTAGAATCAGATAATCCCCAGAGACTCCACTAGTCAATGTGAACATTTCATTGGAAGGAAAACCAGTAATACCTTTTGTCCCTTTCTAAGCTTGACAGTTTTTGCTAACAACTTTGTCTATTGTTTTCACTGCTTATATTCCCGGTGCTCAAAATTGTGCTTTCCTCTTTGTGATTAAGGTTTATTGAATGAATATGTGAAAGAATTCAAAGAAACGAAATAAAAACTTTGCAAAACAAAAAAGAAACCCAAACAAACAAGCAAAGAAGACTTTTACTTTTGGAGTTAGAATGTGCAAATAATTTTAATAATAAAATATAGCCATCTTACATATCAGGTATCTTAAAGACATAAGTATATATGTTAGATTAAGTAATGCAAGAGTTTGGCTCATTTAGCAATTATTTTATTATCTAAAGGTTTTAAGTGATGAAATCCCTTCAAGCACATGGTTTATATTACACTAACAATGATATTCCTGGTCAGAAATCTTTCATCCTTGCCCATCTACCACTTTCCTTTCTTTAAGTTTGAGAGACATTGAGGTCAAACACAGTCACATCCTTTCAAATGAACATTTTTCTTTCCCAAAGCTCAAACAATTTTGCATTGAACTTTCACTTCTTAGAGAAATCAAGAGAACAGGGAGAGAAGAGCAAGAGGAAAAAGAGAGTAGGGAGGAAATGAAGACATATTAATTAAGGTTTAATCAGAAGAGTTCTCTGCACTTTTTCTTGAACTCTCTTCTAGAGATAATGCAATATTTTAGAGACTAAATAACATTTTTCTCAATGTAGTTTCAGTGGAAGTTCTTTTACGATTCACTTGACAAAGTTAGTTTTGGGTGGATTTTTTAAATTGCAAAATTGACCAAATAAGTGAATATGGAAAAAACACACATTTGACATCAAGCAGCTACCTAAGGAAATGTCCAAGTTTATGTGATTTAAGTGTATACATAAACATTGGGTTTGGAGTTAAATTTGAAAATCCATATGTTTGAATAATTTTTTTAATTAGCAAAGATAATGCTTTGTGATTGGCACTTTTCATGTGATGGATATTCTCATATGAATTTAGTTGCTGATCCAAATGTATTGTCTAAATCTATATATGGTAGAGGGTAGTACTATATTTTTAAAGAGAAAATCCCCCCAAGGACTTTACATGTTCAACATAGATTTTCTCAGAGAGGTATGATATACTATCTTCTTTAAAAGTGCTTTATATTAATCATTATTCACTGAGTGTCTTACACAGTACATTGGGGAGTGCGAGGCTTAAATGTGGCTAATAACTATTAATTCAGATTCATTAAATAATTGTTTGAATGAAACTGGTAGATAGAATTTTTCACATGTAAATCCTAATACAGGTAAATAAATTCCTGAACAGTATATTTACATGTGAGAGATGAAATAGAAACTTTTTCTCATGGCACCAAGATGATGTCATGTTTCTCTCATTAATAAAATGTTAGGAACAACTTGTACATTTTGATCATTAGGAGCACTTAGTATTCACAATAAAACATCAAACAACATTGTGAAGAGACAAAGAAAAGACCATAAAAGAAGTCTTTTACACATTGATTTTTATAAAAACGTTTTCCTGTATAATCAATAGATGCATAAAGGAATAGAAGACAATTGATTTTAGAGTATGAAGATGAAGTTTATGAAGACTGCAGTCTCCAACTGCAGTATATCAATACTCCTTTGGGCATTTTTGAAGGAGTTTATGTGTTAAAATTCCTTTGGAATTTTGAGTTAATCAGTGTATTGTGTGAATGTGTTGCATTCTACTGCTTATTGAATCATAACTATAACTTGAACTCTTGAGTTGTTAGATACAGAAAATTGGATTTGGGGAAAACAATTTTTATTCAGACTCTTCAGGGCATTTGAGATATCACATATATTTAAAAATAATTTTTGAAATACTGATATAGGTTAAGCAATAATAAACCTGTTGTATTATGTCTATAATGGTTGGAATAAATTATTTGAATTATATTACTTAAAATATTAACATAAGTATCTACTACCACGTTTCCGAATTTTTAAATATGGAAAGTATTTTAGTCTCCCATTAAAAAAGAAAACAGTGTTTTGTGTTATCTCTGGCAGATTTGTAATAATTTGGAAACATTTTCCTGGACTTTTGAGCATTTGTGGGTGATATATAGTTGTATGGATAGATAGGTGGATGGACGGATGGACAGATAAATATATGATTGAGAGAGAGACAGACAGAAGGAAAGAGTTTTGATTAAAAGGGAAGGAGCAAATGTTTGTCATCTATATATTGCTTACAGCAAATATGCTTAATGAACAAAAAACTTAGACTTTATTGAACAGCAATTTCACTTTATAGTATTGAAGTTGAGATAATGACCCTTAAACCCTGAACTCCAAAAGTCATAAGCCACATTTATATGGATCCCAATTTCTTTACCTATATCCGACTTGTGGAGATGTTCAATACCTATCCATTAGATTAAGCCACTATACAAACCCTAGACTCCAGATTAGAGAGGTAACAGGTGCCATAGATGTTTCATTACATTTATATTGTTGAATAATCAAATTAATCATCTTTCCCCTGAAACCTGTTCTATCTACAGAACTCCACATTGTGTGTGTTTCTATGTTCCTCTCAGGCAAGCCAAGAGTAATTTTGGAGGTAATCTACCTTCTGATGTTCTGACTCTAATCTCATCCTGGCCAGGCCCTTTGTGTTTTATTTCTTATTCTTCACAGTTCCATCTGTTTCAATTCCATATTATTCTCCACTAATCTTGTCTGGTTATGACTTTTATTGTGTGTCACCTGAACTTTAGCAATATTAATAAAATTCATCTCCCGTCTCAGCACATCCTTAAAACCTGCTAATGGATTTAGATGTGAGCATGTTACTTCTCTGCCCCCAAACCTAAAAGGTATGCCTACTTATTATCCACAGAATGAAATACCTCACTGAACCATTGAAGTCTCTCTAAGAACTGATCCTTTTCTCTACCTTTCTAGGCTGTTCTCCCACATACCCTCATTCACTTATGTCCTTCTTAGACAATTGAATGCTCTTGGAATAGAATATATTTCCCCTACCACCGCTTTAAAGAAAAAGCCCTCTCATTTAATTTTGTATGCTTAACATCAATCTAGTAATTATAGAACTTGATGTTAATAAATGGATGAATAAATGTTACTAATACTGTTTTAAAAGAAAAATCTTTCTTTAGGAACCTAACATCTATTTATAAAAATAATATATATTGGGGTATGCTAGACAAAATTATAAATAACATTAGTTTTGTTCCAAATATCATTAACCTAGAGATGATTAACAAAATACAGATAGCCCATCATCAAAATAATTGAAAACCTTGAGCTGCAGGGCAAAATAAAACTGAACAAGTATATGAAAAATGCGACTAATGACTCTATGTGTCTGTAAATCTTTCAGATTGCTTAAAATAACACATTTCATAACTGCTTTGGGCAATTCTTTCTTTAAAAACGTTTTTAATGTGATAATTTCTAAATGTAATAAAGTAATCTCTGGAATTTTATGAACTTTAGTGGAGTCCAATTTACAAAAAATAAAATATACTTGAAAGATTTTCCCTTTTTTGGATAAATTTTAATTTCAAAAGTTAGTAAAATTAATGTTTATTTTTTGTTAAATATCTAGAATAATTTACTGGCATTTTTTGGTGATAATTGAATATTTTGTCCTAAGCAAATGAAAAGAGCATAAATAGCTGTGATTATTTTAACATTATTCAAAACACAGCAGGGGAAAATTAATGAAGTTAAAAAAAAAAAAGGACTCAATAGGAAAGATATATCAATGACAGAAAAGATTTTTGGTCTTCTTAGAATATTGTACAATGGAAAGTAAATTAAATATTTGAGATAAATGATAGCATTCTTTTTATAAAATGTTGAAAACTAGAAAAGCAAAACAAAAAAGGGGAAAAATTATTGTCTTAAAAATTTTTTTTACACTGTCATGAAAATGTAAGAATAACAATCAAGGATTTTCATTCATGTGAAGAAATAAACATCTTTTAAAGTATCCAATTTTTTTTAAGTATCCAATATTTATTGTGCCTATTTTAATGAAGGAATGACTATTGTAAGGTTTATTGTAAGGTTTATCATTGGTCGTAGGCAAAAACTAAAACTTTTAAAACCTGTGATATTTTTGTCAGTATTACCTTTAGATTTGGGTCTAGGTTTTAATTTTTATATCTTGAGTATAAAGTGGGGTGGAGGTCATAAAATATATTAATTTTAAAACAGGCTATTAGGCTAAGTATAACATATGATTAAAATCATACAAAGTAATAGACAAGAAAAATATGATTTTAAAACACTTTTGAATTCTTCCAAATAAAGTCATATTTCTTGGTTTAATTAGATAAACATTATTATTTCAATAAAAGCTATTAGACATATCTCAAATTTGCACAGGTAATATGTCAATTTGAAACCAAAATAAAGTAAATGTTGAAAACAACATATTCATCATTTCATTCACTTAAAAAATTGTTTGCATGGTCTGTATACGTCACGTTTTGTGTTAGGCATTGAGAATACTACCTACCATGCACATGTGTGCACACACATACCCATATATGTATTTTCATGCACAGAAACACACACAGAAGTACATGCACACAAACATACGTACACATTTCATTTTTGCCCACATACAGTAATAAATGTATACAGATATATGTTAGCATAAACACACATGCACTTGCATATAGGCAGATATACATATTTAATACCTGTACCTTCATATATCTACACACATACATATGCAAAAACACATACGTTCATGTACACAAACATATACACATGTCCACAAAACCACAGTTTGGATTAAGTCTTATCTATGGGATAAACAAAGGCTGAACTAGGTATCCATAAACATAGTTCATTATAGGCTAATATTATCAGTATGCTTTAATAAACACTATCAGATTTTAAGATTTTTTAAAAAACAAGAAAGATGTCTCTTTTCCTTTTGATTTTATGGGCAGAAATATCAATTTTTAATATTTATACTCTATCTATATTGGCCAAGAAGAGTATTTGTAAAAATTTAAAGAATTTTAATAGATTTATTCATAAACATTTAAAAAAAAGGAACGTTACATTATCCTTTTTATCTTATAAAAAAGAAACTCTGTTCTGTGCTGATGAATGATATTTTTCCTTTGATCAGTACTCCAGGGCTAAACACCATTATTGTTTCAAAAATCAAGAAAAACAAAGATCTAATGAAAAGGACATATATCCTCTTTCCTATAGATCAGTAAACTTCATTGTGATAATATTTCCCATACTAGATCAAATTATTTGGCTAGTTGTTTCATGGACTGCCATGACAAAATATCACAAATTGAGTGCCTTAAAAAACAGAAATATGTTTTCTCACAATTCTGGAGGCTAGCACTGTGAGAGTAATGTGGTGTTGGTAGGGTTGGTTTTTCCAGAGGCTTCTGTCCTTGGCTCCCTCCATTCCAGTTGGCTATTTTTTTTTCCATGCCTGCATTTGGTCTTCACTCTGTTCACGTCTGTGTCCTAATCTTCTCTTTTTTTTAAGGGTGTGATCTTATTGGATTAGGACCTAACCTCATCACTTCATTTTAGCATAATTTCTTCATTAAAAAACTATATCCAAACAGGTCCCATTCTGATGTACTGGGGGTTAGGACTTCAACGTATGAATTTGGGGAGAGGGGGACACAATTCAGCCCATAACACATTGGGTTCCAAGATCATAAAAATAATACTGTAGACATATCTAACTTTAGTCAGTTGAATAACAATGTTAGTAGATGGTATTTTACCAAAATTATTTGAATTTTCTATTTTTGAGTTTGTTTTGGAGCATGTACAATTAAGAATGTATATTAGATCTCTTGAAAGTGAAGATGCAATTGATTTTACATTCAACAAGTTCTATTGCTCTACTTCAAATATTGTTCTATTAACTAAAGTCTATAGTTTACATAAAGCTTCACTCTTTGTGCTATACATTTCTGACATGTTCATACTGTCATGTATCCACCATTACAGTATCATATAGAATATTTTCATTTCCCTGAAAACTTCTTGTGCTCCACCTATTTATCTCTCCCTCAAACCCCTGGGAACCGCTGATCACCCTCACCCCAAACCCTTGGCAATCACTTATATCCCTATTGTTTTGCCTATTCCAGAATATCATATGATTGTAATCATAGAGTATGTATCTTTGTCAGACTGGATTCTTTCATTTAGAAATATGCATTTTAAAAACTTCCTCCATGTCTTTTCTTGCCTTGATAATTCATTTCTTTTATAGTTGAATAGTATTCTATTATGAAGATATAAAGTAGTATTTTTATCTATTGACATTTCGAAGGACAATTTTGTTTGCTTCTAGTTCCTGGCAATTATGAATAAAGTTGCTATAAACATTTATGTGAAGATTTTGTGTGGACATAAGTTTTCAACTCAGTTGAGTAAATGTCTAGTAGCCTGATTGCTGAATCTTATAGTAAGTCTATATTTAGCTTTGTAAGAAGCTGTAAAACTGTCCTCCAAAGTGGCTGCACCATTTTGCATTTTCACCAGAAGAAGATGAGAGTTCCTATTGCTCCACAAAATAGCAGCACTTGGTATTATTAGTGCTTTGGTGTATAGTAATATCTCATTGTTTTTTTAAATTTCAATTCTCTAATGACATGATTTTGAGCACATTTCATATTTTTGTTTGCCATCTGTATCTTTTTCAATGAGGTATCTGTTCAGATCTTTTGCCCACTTTTTCATTGTTTTTGTTGCTCTTGTTAAGTATTTAAAGAGTTTTTTATATAGTTTGGATACAAGTCTCATATCAGATATGTGTTTTGCAACTATTTTTCCCAGTCTGTGGCTTGTGTTTTATTCTCTTAACATTGCTTTTCACAGAGTAAAAATTTTTTTTTTCTTAATGAAGTCCAACTTAACTGTTTTCTTTCCCCATAGGTTATGTTCTTGGTGAAATATCTAAAAAGTAATCATCAAACCCATGGTCACCTGCATTTTCTTCTATGTTATCTTTTAGAATTTTTATTGTTTTTCATTTTAAATTTAGGTATACATTCCATTTTGAGTTAATTTTTTTTTTTGCACTATGCGGGCCTCCTACCATTGTGGCCTCTCCTGTCGCAGAGCACAGGCTCCAGATGCACAGGCCCAGAGGCCATGGCTCACAACCCCAGCCGCTCCGCGGCATGTGGGATCCTCCCGGACCGGGGCACGAACCCGCGTCCCCTGCATCGGCAGGCAGACTCCCAACCACTGCGCCACCAGGGAAGCCCTTGAGTTAATTTTTGTAAAGAGTGCTAAGGTCTATATCTAGATTCATGCTTTGCTTCTGAATGTCCAGTTGTTCCGGCACTGATGGTTGAGAAGAATATTATTTCTCATTGGAATTGCTTTTGTTTGTTGTCAAAGATCAGCGGCTATATTTGTATGAGTCAATTTCTGGGCTCTTTATTCTGTTCTATTGATCTAATTGTCTATTATTCCCTTACACCATATTTTCTTAATCATTAGAGCTTTATAGTAAGTCTTTAAGTTGGGTAATGTAAGTCCTCCAAATTTGGTCTTCTCTATTGTGTTGGCTATTCTGGGACTTTTGACTTTCCTTATAAACTTTAGAATTTTTTTGAATTATTTAGAATTATTTTGTCAATATCCCCAAAATAATTGGGTTGTATAGAATCTATATACCAAGTTGAGAAGAACTCCTATCCTAAAATATTGTCTTCCTATCCTTGAATATGGAACATCTTTTCATTTATTTGTTTTCCTTCATTTCTTTCATCAGTTCTGTAGTTTTCCTCATATAGATCTTGAACATATTTTGTTAGATATATAGCTAAGTATTTTATTTTTATGGTGCAAAAGTAAATTATGTTTTCTTGAAGATTTTTTTCTTCCTCTTTGATTGAAATATAATTGGCATAGAGCATTGTATAAGTTTAAGGTGTTCAGTATAATGATTTGAGTTATATACGTCATAAAATGATTATCACAATAAGTTTAGTGAACATGTATCATTTCATAGATATGAAATTAAAGAAATAGTAAAAATATTTTTCCTTGTGGTGAGCACTCAGGATTTACTCCCTTAACTTTCATATATAACATACAGCTGTATTCATTACCTTTATCATGTTGGACATTACATCCCTAGTACTTATTTATCTTATAACTGGAAGTTTATACCTTTTGACTGCCTTCATCCAGTTCCCCCTCCTCCCACCCTTGATTCTGGTAACCACAAATCTGATCTCATTTTCTGTGAGTTTCTTTGTTTGTGAAGTAAAATTGACCTACAGAACTATGTTTATTCCTATTACACAACATAGTGATTTGATATTTCTATACATTTCAAAACCATTACCACAGTAAATCTAGGTATAATATGTCACCATACAAAGATATTACATAGTATTAACTATATTCGCACATTGTACATTACAGACCTGTGACTCAATTATTTTGAAATTGGAAGTCTGTCCCTCTTGATTTCTCTCACCTGTTTCTTTCCTCCCCTGTTTGTTCTCTGTATCTATAATTCTGTTTGTTTTGTTATGTTTGTTCATTTGTTTTCTTTTTTTAGATTCAACATGTAAGTGAAATCATATAGTATTTTTCTTTCTCTGACTTAATTTACTTAGCTTAAAACCCTTTAAGTTCATCCAGGTTGTTGCAAATGGCAAGATTTCATTCCTTTTATGGCTGAGTAATATTCCAGTGTGTGTGTGTGTGTGTGTGTGTGTGTATGTATGTATCACATCTTCTTTATTCATTTTTATATCCATGGGAATTAAGTTGCTTCCATATCTTGGCTATTGTAATAATGCTGCAATGAACATAGGGGTACATATATATATATAGCTTTTCTAGTTAGTGGTTTTGTATTTTTTCATTAACTACTCAGGAATGAAATTGCTAGATCATATGGTAGTTCTGTTACTAAATTTTTTGAGGCATCTCCATACAATTTTACACAGTAGCTGCACCAATTCAACAGTACATGAGGGTTCCCTTTTCCCCGCATCCTCACCAACACTTGTTATTTGTTGTCTTTTTGATAATAACCATTCTGACAGGTGTGAGGGCATATCTCATTGTGATTCTGATTTGTATTTGCCTGATGATTAGTGATACTGAGTTGAGCATCTTTTCATGTGCCTCGTGGTCATCTGTTTGTCTCTTTTGGAAAAAATGTCTATTTAGAATCTTTGTCCATTTTTTAATCAGATTATTTGATTTTTTGATGTTGAGTTGTATGATTTCTTTGTATATTTGACATATTAACCTCTTATCAGATATATCATTTGCAAATATCTTCTCCTATTCAGTAGGTGGCCTTTTCTTTTTGTTGAAAGCTTCCTTCCTTTTCTGTGCAAAACTTTTTTAGTTTGATGTCGTCTAATTTGTTTATTTTTGCTTTTGTTTCCTTTGCCTAAAGACATATATCAAAAAAATGACTAAAACAGGAGAGAGCTTACTGCCTATTTTTATGATTTCATGTCTTATACGTTTAAGTCTTTAATTCATTTTGAATTTATTTTCATGCATGGTATAGAAAGTACTCCAGTTCGATATATAGTCTTTTGCATATAGCTGACCAGTTTTCCCATCCCCACTGTATATTCTTGCCTTTTTTGTCATAGATTAACTGCCCATATAAATGTGGGTCCCTTTCTGGGCTCTCTATTTGATTCCATTGATCTATGTGTCTGTTTTTGTGCCAATACTATACTATTTTTATTGTTGTGTTTTGTAGTATAGTTTGAAATCAGGGAGCATGATACCTCCAGCTTTGTTCTTCATTCTGAGATTGCTTTGGCTATTCAGGGTCTTTAGTGTTTCCACACAAATTTTCGGATTATTTGTTCTGGTTCTTTGAAAAATGCCATTGATGTTTGACAGGGATTGCACTGAATTTTTACATTGCCTTGAGTTGTATAGTCTTTTTAACAATACTGATTCTTCCAATCTATGAGCACAGTATGTCTTTCCATCTGTTTTTGTTGTCCTCAATTTCTTTCATCAGTGTATTATAGTTTTCTGAGTACAAGTCTTTTAACTCACTAGATTTATTCCATATTTAACTCTTTTTGAGGAAACGGTAAGTGAAATTTTTTTAACATCTTTATTGGAGTATAATTGCTTTACAATGGTATGATAGTTTCTGCTTTATAACAAACTGAATCAGTTATACATACATATATATATATATATATATATATATATATATGTTTCCATATCTCTTTCCTCTTGCATCTCCCTCCCTCCCACCCTCCCTATCCCACCCCAGTAGGTGGTCACAAAGCACCGAGCTGATCTCCCTGTGCTATACGGCTGCTTCCCACTAGCTATTTATTTTACGTTTGGTAGTTTATATATGTCCATGCCACTCTCTCACTTTGTCCCAGCTTACCTTGCCCCTCCACATATCCTCAAGTCCATTCTCTAGTAGGTCTGTGTCTTTATTCCCGTCTTACCCCTAGGTTCTTCATGATATTTTTTTCCTTAGAATCAATATATATGTGTTAGCATACGGTATTTGTTTTTCTCTTTCTGACTTACATCACTCTGTATGACAGACTCTAGATCCATCCGCCTCACTACAAATAAAGCAATTTCATTTCTTTTTATGGATATGTAATATTCCATTGTATATTTGTGCCACATCTTCTTTATCCATTCATCCAACGATGGACACTTAGGTTGCATCCATCTGCTGCCTATTGTAAATACAGCTACAGTGAACATTTTGGTACATGACTCTATTTGAATTACGGTTTTCTCAGGATATATGCCCAGTAGTGGAATTGCTGGGTCATATGGTAGTTCTATTTGTAGTTTTTTAAGGAATCTCCATACTGTTCTCCATAGTGGCTGTACCAATTCACATTCCCACCAGCACTGCAAGAGGGTTCCCTTTTCTCCACACCCTCTCCAGCATTTATTGTTTGTAGATTTTTTGATGATGGCCATTCTGACTGGTGTGAGATGATATCTCATTGTAGTTTTGATTTGCATTTCTCTAATGATTAATGATATTGAGCATTCTTTCATGTGTGTGTTGGCAATCTGTATATCTTCTTTGGAGAAATGTCTGTTTAGGTCTTCTGGCCATTTTTGGATTGGGTTCTTAGTTTTTTTGATATTGAGCTGCATGAGCTGCTTGTACATTTTGGAGATGAATCCTTTGTCAGTTGCTTTATTTGCAAATATTTTCTCCCATTCTGAGGGTTGTCTTTTAGTCTTGTTTATGATTTCCTTTGCTGTGCAAAAACTTTGAAGTTTCATTAGGTCCCATTTGTTTATTTTTGTTCTTATTTCCATTTCTCTAGGAGGTGGGTCAAAAAGGATCTTGCTGTGATTTATGTCATAGAGTGTTCTGCCTATGTTTTCCTCTAAGAGTTTTATGGTATCCAGTCTTACATTTAGGTCTTTAATCTATTTGGAGTTTATTTTTGTGTATGGTATTAGGGAGTGATCTAATCTCATGCTTTTACATGTACCTGTCTAGTTTTCCCAGCACCACTTATTGAAGAGGCTGTCCTTTCTCCACTGTACATTCCTGCCTCCTTTATCAAAGATAAGGTGACCATATGTGTGTGGGTTTATCTCTGGGCTTTCTATCCTGTTCCATTGATCTATCTTTCTGTTTTTGTGCCAATACCATACTGTCTTGAATACTGTAGCTTTGTAGTATAGCCTGAAGTCAGGGAGCCTGATTCCTCCAGTTCCGTTTTTTGTTCTCAAGATTGCTTTGGCTATTCTGAGTCTCTTGTGTTTCCATACAAATTGTAAAATTTTTTGTTCTAGTTCTGTGAAAAATGCCAGTGGTAGTTTGATAGGGATTGCATTGAATCTGTAGATTGCTTTGGATAGTAGAGTCATTTTCACAATGTTGATTCTTCCAATCCAAGAACATGATATATATCTCCAACTATTTTTACCATCTTTAATTTCTTTCATCAGTGTCTTATAATTTTCTGCATACACGTCTTTTGTCTCCTTAGGTAGGTTTATTCCTAGATATTTTATTCTTTTGTTGCAATGATAAAAGGGAGTGTTTTCTTGATTTCACTTTCAGATTTTTCATCATTAGTGTATAGGAATGCCAGAGATTTCTGTGCATTAATTGTGTATCCTGCTACTTTACCAAATTCATTGATTAGCTCTAGTAGTTTTCTGGAAGCATCTTTAGGATTCTCTATGTATAGTATCATGTCATCTGCAAACAGTGACAGCTTTACTTATTCTTTTCTGATTTGGATTCCTTTTATTTCTTTTTCTTTTCTGATTGCTGTGGCTAAAAATTCCAAAACTATGCTGAATAAGAGTGGTGAGAGTGGGCAACCTTGTCTTGTTCCTGATCTTAGTGAAATGGTTTCAATTTTTCACCATTGAGGATGATGTTGGCTGTGGGTTTGTCACATATGGCCTTTATTATGTTGCAAAAGTTCCCTTTCTGCCTACTTTCTGGAGTGTTTTTACCATAAATCGGTGTTGAATTTTGTTGAAAGATTTTTCTGCATCTATTGAGATGATCGTATGGTTTTTCTCCAATTTTTAAAATATACATTATGACATTGATTGCTTAGCATACATTGAAGAGTCATTGCATTCCTGGGATAAACCACACTTGATCATGGTGTATGATCGTTTTAACGTGCTGTTGGATTCTGTTTGCTAGTATTTTATTGAGGATTTTTGCATCTATGTTCATCAGTGATATTGGCCTGTAGTTTTCTTTCTTTGTGACATCTTTGTCTGGTTTTGGTATCAGGGTGAAGGTGGCCTCATTGAATGAGTTAGGGTGTGCTCCTCCCTCTGCTATATTTTAGAAGAGTTTGAGAAGGATAGGTTTTAGCTCTTCTCTAAATATTTGATAGAATTCGCCTGTGAAGCCATCTGGTCCTGGACTTTGGTTTGTTAGGAAGATTTTTAATCACACTTTCAATTTCAGTGCTTGTGATTTGTCTGTTTATATTTTCTTTTTCTTCCTGGTTCAGTCTTAGAAGGTTGTACTTTTCTAAGTATTTGTCCATTTCTTCCCGATTGTCCATTTTATTGGCATAGAATTGCTTGTAGTAATCTCTCATGATCCTTTGTATTTCTGCAGTGTCAGTTGTTACTTCTCCTTTTTCATTTCTCATTCTATTCATTTGAGTCTTCTCCCTTTTTTTCTTGATGAGTCTGGCTAATGTTTTATCAATTTTGTTTACCTTCTCAAAGAACCAGCTTTTAATTTTATTGATCTTTGCTATCATTTCCTTCATTTCTTTTTCATTTATTTCTGATCTGATCTTTATGTTTTCTACCCTTCTGCTAATTTTATGGGTTTTTTGTTCTTCTTTCTCTAATTACTTTTGGTATAAGGTTAGGTTGTTTATTTGAGATATTTCTTGTTTCTTGAGGTATGATTGTATTGCTATAAACTTCCTTCTTAGAACTCCTTTTGCTGCATCCCATAGGGGTTGGGTCATTGTGTTTTCAATGTCATTTCTTTCTAGGTTTTTTTAAATTTCCTCTTTGATTTCTTCAGTGATCTCTTGGTTATATAGTAGTGTATTGTTTACCCTCCATGTGTTTTTATTTTTTACAGAATTTTTCCTGTAATTGATATCTAGTCTCATAGCATTGTGGTCAGAAAAGACACTTGATTCGATTTCAGTTTTTTAAAATTTACCAGGGCTTGTGACCCAAGATATGATCTATCCTGGAAAATATTCTATGAGCACTTGAGAAGAAAGTGTCTTCTGTTGTTTTTGGATGGAATGTCCTATAAACATCCAATTAAGAACATCTTGTTTAATGTATCATTTAAAGCTTGTGTTTCCTTATTTATTTTAATTTTGGATGATCTGTCCATTGGTGAAAGTGGGGTTTTAAATTCCCCTACTATGAATGTGTTACTGTCGATTTCCCCTTTTATGGCTGTTAACATTTGCCTTATGTATTGAGGTGCTCCTATGTTGGGTGCATAAGTATTTAGAATTTTTATATCTTCTTCTTGGATTGGTCCCTTGATCATTATGTAGTGGGCTTCTTTGTCTCTTGTAATAGTCCTTATTTTTAAAGTCTATTTTTTCTGATATAAGAATTGCTACTCCAGCTTTCTTTTGGTTTCCATTTTCATGGAATATCTTTTTCCATCCCTTCACTTTCAGTCTGTATGTGTCTCTAGGTCTGAAGTGGTCACTTGCAGACAGCATATATATGGGTCTTGTTTTTGTATCCCTTCAGCCAGTCTGTGTCTTTTGGTGAGAGCATTTAATCCATTTACATTTTAAGTAATTATTGATATGTATGTTCCTATTACCGTTTTCTTAATTGTTTTGAGTTTGTTTTTGTGGGTCTCTTTCCTCTCTTGTGTTTCCTGCCTAGAGGAGTTTCTGTAGCATTTGTTGTAAACCTGGTTTGGTGGTGCTGAATTCTCTTAGCTTTTGCTTGTCTGAAAAGCTTTTGATTTCTCCATCGAATCTGAATGAAATCCTTGCTGGTTAGAGTAATCTTGGTTGTAGCTTTTTCCCGTTCATCACTTTAAATATGTCCTGCCACTCCCTTCTGGCTTGCAAAGTTTCTGCTGAAAGTTCAGCTGTTAACCTTATGGGGATTTCTTGTATGTGATTTGTTGTTTTTCCCTTGCTGCTTTTAATATTTTTTCTTTGTATTTAATTTTTGATAGTTTGATTAATATGTGTCTTGACATGTTTCTCCTTGGATTTATCCTGTATGGGACTCTCTGTGGTTCTTGGTCTTGATTGACGATTTCCTTTCCCATATTAGGGAAGTTTTCAACTATAATCTCTTCAAATATTTTCTCAGTCCCTTTCTTTTTCTCTTCTTCTTCTGGGACCCCTATAATTCGAATGTTGGTTCATTTACTATTGTCCCAGAGGTCTCTGAGACTGTCCTCAATTCTTTTCATTCTTTTTCTTTATTCTGCTCTGTGGTAGTTATTTCCACTATTTTATCTTCCAGGTCACTTTCCATTCTTTTGCCTCAGTTATTCTGCTATTGATTCTTGTAGAGAATTTTTAATTTCATTTATTGTGTTGTTCATCATTATTTGCTGTTTAGTTCTTCTAGATTCTTGTTAAACATTTCTTGTATTTTCTCTATTCTGTTTCCAAGATTTTTGATCATCTTTACTATCATTACTCTGAATTCTTTTTCAGGTAGACTGCCTATTTCCTCTTCACTTGTTTGTTATGGTGGGTTTTTACTGTGCTCCTTCATCTGCTGTGTATTTCTCTGTCTTCTCATTTTGCTTAACTTACTGTGTTTGGGGTCTCCTTTTCACAGGCTGCAGGTTCATAGTTCCCATTGTTTTTGGTGTCTGCCCCCAGTAGCTATGTTTGGTTCAGTGAGTTGTGTAGGTTTCCTGGTGGAGGAGACTGGTTCCTGTGTTCTCTTATATGGGGCTGGATCTTGTGTTTCTGGTGGGCAGGACTGCGTCTGATGGTGTGTTTTTTGGGTGTCTGTGACCTTATTATGATTTTAGGCAGCCTCTCTGCTAATGGGTGGGGTTGTGTTCCTGTCTTGCTAGTTGTTTGGCATAGGGAGTCCAGCACTGTAGCTTGCTGGTCCTTGAGTGGAGCTGGGTCTTAGCGTTGAGTTGGAGATCTCTGGGAGAGCTTTTGCCATTTGATATTATGTAAGGCTATGAGGTCTCTGGTGGACCAATATCCTGAACTTGGCTCTCCCACCTCAGAGGCTCTGGCCTGACACCCGGCCAGAGCACCAAGACCCTGTCAGTCACATGGCTCAGAAGAATAGGGAGAAAAAAAAAGAAAGAAAGAAAAAATAAAATAAAGTAAAATAATTAAAATTAAAAAAATTATTATTAAAAATAAAGAAGCAATTAAAGCAAGAAGAGAAAAAAGAAAGAAAGAAAGAAAGAGCAACCAAACCAAAAAACCAATCCACCAATGATAACAAGTGCTAAAAAAAAAAAAAAAAGAAGAATGGACAGACAGAACCCTAGGACAAATGGTAAAAGCAAAACTATACAGACAAAATCACACAAAGAAGCATAACATATACACTCACAAAAAGAGAAAATGGAAAAAATATATATATATATTTTAAAAAAAGGAAGAGAGCAACCAAATCAGTAAACAAATCTACCAGTGATAATAAGCTCTAAATACTAAAGTAAGATAAACATAAAACCAGAAGCAAATTAGATGCAGAAAGCAAAGCCCAAGTCTACAGTTGGTCCCATAGTCCACCGCCTCAGTTTTGGGATGATTCGTTGTTTATTCAGGTATTCCAGAGATGCATGGTACATCAAGTTGATTGTGGAGATTTAATCCGCTGCTCCTGAGGCTGCTGGGAGAGATTTCCCTTTCTCTTCTTTGTTTGCACAGCTCCTGGGGTTCAGCTTTGGATGTGGCCGCACCTCTGTGTGTAGGTCACCTGAGGGTGTCTGTTCTTTGCTCAGACAGGCTGGGGTTAAAGTAGCAGCTGATTAGGGGGCTCTGATGTACTCAGGCTGGGGGGAGGGAGGGGTGCGAAATGTGGGGCAAGCCTGTGGCAGCAGAGGCCGGCATGACGTTGCAACAGGCACGCTGTATGTTCTCCTGGGGGAGTTGTCCCTAGATCACAGGACCCTGGCAGTGGGGGGCTGCACAGGCTCCTGGGAGGGGAGGTGTGGATAGTGACCTGTGCTTGCACACATGCTTCTTGGTGGCTGCAGCAGTAGCCTAGCGTCTCATGCCCGTCTCTGTGTCTGCGCTGATAGCTGTGGTTTACACCTGTATCTGGAGCTCCTTTAAGCGGCGCTCTGTATCCTCTCTCCTTGTGCACCCCGAAACAACGGTCTCTTGCCTCTTACGCAGTTACAGACTTTTTCGTGGACTACCTCCCATCTAACTGTAGCGTACTGGCCCCCTTCAGGCTGTGTTCACGCAGCCAACCCCAGTCCTCTCCCTGGGGTCTGACCTCGAAGCTGGAGTCTCAGATTCCAGCCCCCATCCCCCGCCTAGGTGGGTGAACAGACAAGCCTCTCGGGCTGGTGAGTGCTGGTTGGCACTGATCTTCTGTGAGGGAATCTCTCCACTGTGCCCTCCACACCCCTGTTACCATGCTCTCCTCCATGGCTCCAAAGCTTCCCCCCTGCCACTCCCTTTCTCCGCCAGAGAAGGGGCTTCCTAGTGTGTGGAAACTTTTACTCCTTGACAGCTCCCTCCCAGAGGTGCAGATCCTGTCCCTATTCTTTTGTTTCTGTTTTTTCTTTTTTCTTTTGCCCTACCCAAGTACGTGGGGAGTTTCTTGCCTTTTGGGAAGTCTGAGGTCTTCTGCCAGCATTCAGTAGGTGTTCTGTAAGAGCTGTTCCACATGTAGATGTATTTTGTCTATTTGTGGGAAGGAAGGTGATCTCCACATCTTATTCCGCCATGTTGAAGGTCTCCTTACCTAAATCTTGTTTATCAATTTGTGGGAGTTCC